>NC_082600.1:11973683-12059242 GCF_030936135.1 Gavia stellata | reverse complement strand
TCACACAATGGTGTTTTTCTTTCCCAAGATTATATAAATTCTCCACAAATCTCAGTTCTCGAGAAAAGTCTCACCTTCGGTTAGCAAGCCGCAGCATTTCTGTAGCTTCTCCAAGGCAATTCTTTTCACTTGGACCATCATCTGTGTGAGTGTTTGAACAGTCCTTTGTCTCACTAAGTTCTCATTCTGGGCACATCAAGAGTTATGCCAAAGTCAGGTGGTTAGTGTAAATAAAAACAATCTCTCTAGCCTGAGGTCCACAGCAGATTATTTTCTGTCCCCCAGCTCCCCTATCAACCTCTATCAAAATGCTTTATGGGTGGCCCTTGGATACAGAACCCCCTAAGCAAAACCTTGAAGCTTAGCTATGTGGTCAATCTCTGACCAATTGCTACCTTCCCCTGCCATTCACCTTTTTCTACCACCAGCTCAGGTGGATGTGCAGAGTGTTTTCAACCTGGGCTAGTTTTCTGATCCAGCTTAGTGGAAAGGCCCACTAATTGTTATATTGGAAACTGAAAAGCCATCTGGACTGAGCTGGTGGTAGAAAAAGTTTTTCTGAACGTCATGAATCAAACAGGATTAGAAAGACTGCGAAGTGAGCCTAAGTGGGAACTGAGTTAAAGAAACAAACAACCCAAACCCTCCAAACCCTGAATAGACAGCAAAGAACACTACTAAAATGTCATACTTTGGAGAATGACACACTGTTTTTTTAGAATGACACGATACTTTTTTTTTTCTTCCCAACCTTGCAGGTAAAGCTCATGTTGACAGATTGTATGGCTGGTACCTGGCTATTGAGACCTGGAACAAACTGGCTGTGATGGCAGAAACTCCTTTCAACTAGTGAGTGTCATTGTATTCCTTCCAATTATTCAGATGTAGCCTTGCCAATTAAGTTTTCAGAGATACTTTTGTTTCTTCCAGGCTTACGTTCTAAGATGCACAGCCTGGGCCTTTTGTTGAGCTATTAGAGATGCTGGAGTGACTTCTTGGAAATGAAAGTTCTAAGCTTGAGTTCTCTACGCTCGCAGGTCATATTCTGTTTCCTGTAACGTCGTTTGAGGGAAATACATGAGTTGCATCTCTCTGAGCTTCCCTGTTATGTTTCTTATGTTCTTACGTCAGCATCTCTTATTTAAGTGCTGTTCCTGTGTATTCTTTGTACAGTTTCTCTGGAACTGGTAGCTAGTCTTGTGTCCTCCACCCATCTGTTTGTGCAATGAGTCATTCCTATATATCCCCCCATATATATCCCCCCCCCCCCCCCCCCCCCGATTTTGTTTTATTGAATAAGAAGTAGTTAGCCTTCACTTAAATGCAGATGGGAGCCTCTCTGGATAAATTTAGAAGCTCTGGAGATACCTGAGTTGGTCCTTGAAACTGCTGAACTATTTAAGTTTTAAACAAGACAGCCTATCCTTAGGGCTCCATTCCCCGGTGTATCTTCAAAACAGAAACAGCATGCCGTGCTGAGGATTGTGTACATCTGACACACTCCTTAAAACAGATTAAAATGAGATGCCAGTCTACATGCAAATGTCAGAAACAGGCCATGTGAATTATGATAAATGATAGAATCACAGTTTAATCCAGGATACAAGTGTTGGCATAGACTGTGACGGGAGTTGCACTGACTTTGGAAAATAATTAGCATGTTTTCAAGGGGCATAGTAACAGGGAACTTCTTGTCTACCTTAGCCTGTAGAAAGGGATAAAACTGAACAGAAAAACAAACAAAAAAAACCCCACCATTAATGTATAGTTTGGAGTTTTCTTTCTGTAAAAGAACCTGGAGAAAAGCAGACGAAACTCCAAAGAGGCTAATAAATGAAAGAAACCTGAAGCAAAGAGGATATATCTGAGACAGAAGAAAGGTATATATTAATCCTCCATTGAAGTGTTGAGGGAAGAGGCAACCTCTGTGATTATCTGGTGAATCTGTAGAAAGATAGATTGCTCTTTTCTTAGGCACCGAGCGCAGCCACATGGGTAGGTGCTTCTCTCATCTCCATCTGATGCTCCTGTATTTAGCTTTCACTCAAGCTCCAGAAATGTCTAGTCTGGGAGATGCTATGACTGAAATCCCTTGGGGAAGCAGAGGCTACGGTGGTCACTCCCTCTCCTGAGGGAGCTCTTACATCCTGCAGGACAGGGACAGGACCCTCCCAGAGGACCCCTTCAAGGGAGGGGAGTCACCCCATTGGTGACTTCACATCCCCATGATGGGGAGGTCCTGGCAGCTGTTTCTTGGCATGGGGATTGAGCTCTTGGCTCTTTCTTGAGATAGTGGGGCACCCTGGGGCCTCTTCCAAAGGGGCAGAGAGCAGAGCTTGGGGCTGGTGCTCAATAAGGGGGTACTGATGCTCACTGCGGGGCTCACCATCAGGCTGGTGAGCCAGCAGGCAGGTTGAGGTGAGTGAGGCAGGAGTGAGCTGCACACACCACGTGCCTTCCTGAAGGGTTATGGCCTTCGCTCCTTCTCCCAAGCAAGTCCATCCTTCCCAGTGAGTCACCTGGGGACAGAGAACAGCGGGGTTGCCACTTGGTTCAGGGGAAGGAGGGAGGTAGACAGTATGCTCCAAATGCAGGTATCTGTTTCCTCTTACCCTCCAAAAAGTGCAGAGACTGCTTTCTCCTCCAAAAACTGCAATGAAAACTTGGTCTCTCACAGTTGGCTGAGTTGAGGTCCTTTTCATGCAGCGCTTATGAAACTTGTCTCCTCTCTCCTTGCTGGTCAGAGTGATGAGCCCCAGGTGTTCCACAAACACACCACCGTGGTGGTTTTCTTTTTCCCTCCTGTATTTGGTCTTCATGCACTCCATGGAGGGTTTTTACACCTTTCACTTCTCTCATTTTGTTTTCTTCCTAAACGGAGAATAAAACACCCAGGGGTAACTTTCTCCCTGGATACTTGTGTCTAAAAAAGGAAAGGTACAGCTGTCAGCAATAATTCAACATTTACAAAGCTCTTTTTTTTGGTCTATTAGTAGTGAAAATCTAGACTGCATAATCAGTAAATGAACAGCGCAACGGATGCATATAAATCTCTGGGGCTTTTTAAGTCGATCTTTTTAATAAGGACAGAAAGCCCACATTTAAAAGACAGGGATGTAGATAAGATTTTATTAGAATTCTTGATACAGACAGTCTCTTCTAGCACATTATTTCAAGAGATCACAGAAAATAGGTGTAGAGAGTTTCTCTGCTTTCTCCAGTTTAAAATGTTAGCTTTCTCTTGAACTAGTTTTATTCAGTCTGGATAGCAATCATGTGCAAACAGACTCCCCCCCACCCCAATCACCAGTTAAGCTGGGACTCAAACAGGCACACTTTAAATCTGACTCTTTTACATGTTCTCTAAGGAATAGATATTTCTTGGATTTTATTTATGAAGTAGGAGATAAGGAGGTAGAAAATACACTGGGACAAAACCAAAGTGACTGCTGCTGATGATACCAAATCCTAAAATTAGAATAGTTACTGAAGCCAATACATTAGTAGAGATCCCCCATAGGATGCCAGTGCTACAGGATAAGGAATCTACGCAGGGAAGCACAGCCTGTGATACTTGTGAGCTTCCAGAGAACACACGAGTGCTTCTGGAAGCAAGATTTTCATACTTGCTAAATGGATGCTTTCAGCTGAAGTCTATGAACGATAGCAGAACGCTTCTAGCGATGGATGTTTTGTAATAGTATGTTGTAAACCTTCGTATCACAGACTAGAATCAGAATGGAAGGGACTTCTTGCATACTACCTCTATGTGTACATGCAAGATAGCAAGTTCAAGTCAAAACTTTGCGATGCTGTGGTTATTATTTTCATATTAAAATGTAAGTCTTTGTCTTAATTTTATTGCTGCCAGATTTCAAGTTACTGTTTTTCAATGTATTTGAAATGAGACAGTCCTTAATTTTTTTCCTCTGTATTTTTCAGCTAAAACAATATAGTCTCACGTGATTGCTTAGCAACCATAAATCCAGTTATATTTAATTTAGATCTTCTAGCATGGTATTATATAATTCCTGTATTTACCTCTTGCTAAGTATTGATGTACAGTCAGCTTGAGCTGGCTACCTTTTGATAAAAGTTTTCCCACTCCAGAATCATTTCAATAGCTAGTTTTAATATAATCTGAAGTGGTTTTTTGTCTGAAGTAAATGAAAAGCTACCGCAAACTGTTCTGTAACATAGGGAGATTATGACTTAGGGCCACATTACCTGCTGTAAGAAGAAGTAGTAAAACAGCTATCGTTTACAATAGAATTTTTTTTTATGATATAATTTTGTTCTTTGTAGTCTCTCTAAACACAAAAAGGATTATCTATGCAATCCCAGAATATGCACCACTGCTTGATTCATGTAATGGGACAGTAGGAGACTTGGCCAAAATTGCCAAGTATCCTGAGGTACTGGACATGGTCTTCTCTAATTCTCTTTTTCTCTTTTCTTTTTTATTTAGTGCTGGGGGTGAATAGGGGATGTGTTGTATATTTTACCTTTTTATGGATTAGTGATTTATGGAATTGGAATAAAAAGGAACTTGTGTGCTGGAGAGGTTGTTAGTGCTAGCAGGCATTTACAGAAAAATTGGAGGCTAAGGGAAATTTGTGTAGGCCTACACTACAAAGGAGTGGCTGCAATGTGGTTTCCTACCTTTTAGTGTCAGGAAAAAGAGATGTGAGGCAGGAATTTTCTTGATTCAAGCTGCGATGGAGCAGTGTACAGCAATCCGGACCATGTGGTCCACGTTCCTGTGTTATCTGATAGAAGAATTTGGGGATCCACTAACAAGGGCTCTGGTCTTTTATTTATGCAACTCTGAATTGTGAAGGTGGCTAGTTAAATATCAACTAATAAAAAAAAAAAAGATTGAATTCCAACTAGACACATCGACTATTTAGGACTGTAGCAAGCACCCTAACAGTTGCAATTAAACATAACTTTAAGAGCTCCAGCCAATCTAGAACCCAGCTAGTTTTTAAAGTATAGTACTTTAAGAGTCCCTGTGAAGGGTAGGATGGTTCTTTCTAACCCTCAACAGAAGAAGGAATTGTGAACTTCTCCAGAATACCTGGTTGCACATTTAAGGCCGTCTTTGATGCTGTGTAAGGCTCTGACACTGTTGAACACTGTAAGCAGCTAAGAATGCAGGTTGTGATAATTGGCATGTTCATGTGAGAGATGGGTTCCATGTGACAGAGAGGCAGCAACTTCTTTGTCAATGGGCTTGCAATATTATTGAAGGAGACTTAAAAGTTAGGTCTGTCAGTGGGTGGAAGCATACACCAAACAGAGGAACAGGGGAGATTCTCTCCCACCCAAGGAAGTTGGACAAGCAAGAGCCTGCCTCAAGTGCCAAGCATGCAGCTTCGGAAACCGACAGGACAAACTAGATATCTGTGTGCAGTTGAAGAGTTGTGATGATATGAGAATTAGAGACATGATGGCAGAGTCATGTGAAGGAAGTATTGCAATGCATAGATACAGGCTCTTTCAGAAAGACAGTGAGGATGAGGGCTGGGGCTGGTTTTGCGCAATATGTAAAGGGATGCACGGAGTGCTATGGATTAAGGTTTACAGGCTTTTTGAGAGCTTTCTAGTCAGGGTCACAGTGAGGGCTGCAATGGCAACATCATGATCAGTGCTTACTCTAGGCCACCTCATCAAGGACAGGAGGTGGGTGAAGCCCCCTTCAACTAGGGAGAAGTCATCTCTTGATTGCAGGTCATGGTTCTCATGGGGGACTCTACAACCCTAACATCTGAGAGGGCAATGTGAAGGAAGGACAAGCAAGAGGGCAATGTGAAGGAAGGACAAGAGATTTTATGGACATTGAGGAAAATTTTTTTGACAAAGGTGCTGGACAGGCTGAATACAGGAGGTGCTTTTCTGGATCTGCTACTCAAAAACAAGAGGGAGCTGGTCAGGGAATGACAGTCAAGGGCAGACCTGGCTATGATGTCTGAGATAGCAGCACTTAGGATCCTCAAGAAGGTGCAGCTGTTACTGGGGAAGCAGGGACTGCCATGATGGAGATATTTCTCAGGCAACAGGTGAGTCTCAAATAAACAAGCATTGATTCATGCTGCAGCTACAAAGTAATCCATCTGTTACTAACTAAAAATTAAGGATTAATCAAACATTAGTCAAGCCTTATTAGGTATAAGATATCATGAGTATGATGCTGAGTTGTTGGCTACAATTGCTGTTATCTTTAGCTCTTGGTCTTCTTGCAACTAAGGAAAGCAAGCAGATACTACAAAATATTTCCTACTTTCAATCAAGCAGTTCTGTGGTATATCTGCATGCAAGGCAAACAGGATGTGTTTCACAAACAGGCCTTCATATTACAGAAATGAGGAAGAGGTGGAGTAGACTAAAGGCACTGACTTTAGAGAAGCAGACTTTGGCTTCTTCAGTGATCTAGTAGGCAAGATATCTTGGGAGGCCATCCTGAAATGCAAAGGAGCCCAGGAGAGCTGGCTGATCTTTAGAGACAAACTAAAAGCAGAATAATGGTCCAACCTGATATGCAAGGCAGGACCTCAACAGGCTGGAGGAATGGGCTGACAGGAACTTCATAAAATTCAGCAAAGCCAAATGCACAATCCTGCACCTGAGACAGAATGACTGCATAAATCAGTACAGGCTGGAGACTGAAAAATTAAGTAGCATCTATGCAAAAAGGGCTTGGGGTCCTACGGACAAGTCAAGTACGAGTCAGCAAAGGGCCCTTGCAGCTATGAAAGCTAACGGAAAGCTAACAGGCTGGGCTGCATTAGCAAGACATTTACAGGCAGCAGATTAAGGGGAATGATTTCTCCCCTCTACTTGGCACTTGTGAGGCCATATCTGGAATTCTATGCCAAGTTTTGGGCCACCCAGTGTAAGAGAGAGATTGACAACTTGGAGGGAGTGCATAAAATTTATTTGTTGGAATAGTAAGTCATAGAAATTGGAAGCGGAAGAAATTGCTTGGACCATCCCATAATATATATTTTTACCTTGAAGTTAATTTTTATTTAAAAGTTGCAGCACAGGGTACAAATTAAGTTCATATGACCTGGAGCCAAAAATCCCCTCCACTTTAATACAGGAAGCATGTTCTTCCTTTGGCTTACTAAGTAACTCAGGCACTTAGGCTACATGTTTGGCTACAAGTTGGGCAGAAGTGTTGATCTGCTTGAGGGTAGGAAGGCTCTGTAGAGGGATCTAGGCAGGCTGGGTCGATGGGCCGAGGCCAACTGTATAAGGTTTAACAAGGCCAAGTGCTGGGTCCTGCACTTGGGTCACAACAACCCCATGCAACGCTGCAGGCTTGGGGAAGAGAGGCTGGAAAGCTGCCTGGCGGAAAAGGACCTGGGGGTGCTGGTCGGGAGCCGGTTAATATGAGCCAGCAGTATGCCCAGGTGGCCAAGGCGGCCAATGGCATCCTGGCCTGTATCAGAAATGGTGTGGCCAGCAGAAGTAGGGAAGTAATTGTCCCCCTGTACTTGGCACTGGTGAGGCAGCACCTCGAATCCTGTGTTCAGTTTTGGGCCCCTCACCACAAGAAGGACATTGAGGTGCTGGAGCGTGTCCAGAGAAGGGCAACGAAGCTGGTGAGGGGTCTGGAGCACAAGTCTTATGAGGAGCAGCTGAGGGAACTAGGGTTCTTTAGCCTGCAGAAAAGGAGGCTGAGAGGAGACATTATCGCTCTCTACAACTACCTGAAAGCAGGTTGTAGTGAGGTGGGTGTTGGCCTCTTCTCCCAAGTAACAAGCAATAGACTAGAGGAAATGGCCTCAAGCTGCATCAGGGGTGGTTTAGATTGGATATTAGGAAAAATTTCTTCACCGAAAGGGTTGTCAAGCACTGGAACAGGCTGCCCAGGGAAGTGGTTGAGTCACCATCCCTGGAGGTATTTAAAAGATGTGTAGATGTGGTGCCTAGGGACATGGGTTAGTGGTGGACTTGGCAGTGCTAGGTTAATGGTTGGACTCTATGATCTTACAGGTCTTTTCCAACCTAAACAATTATATGAATCTATGTTTTGCCTCAAGGTACTTGCACAGCAGCTCATTCTCAGCTCATGCAGACTGTGCTTCTCAGCAGTTTATAGTTCGCCAGTAATAACAAATCTCATGACAACAGACCTCAAGATTTACCAGATTGCCTTGAAACCAACTTCAGCTTCTTTATACTTGATCTCACACCTGATCCTCAGAAGAAACTACCATATACCTTCCAAACATGACTCTTAAAAGTAAAACCAGTATCTGAGCTAGACACCAATACAGGGTTTGATACAGATAATTTTGTTTTATGCCAGAGCTTAATCTGCCCTCCTTCCCACAATTAACCTCTTCGAGTTCCAGAGTCTATAAGGTACATGTCTCTAGCTTTTTCTGTAAAATACCTATAACACCACCTTTTTCATCACACCTCCCCACTTCCTTTACCTGCAAAATTGCACTCTAATCCAGATGTATCAACTATTTTTATCTAGACACTAAACCCTACTTTTGTATTTAGTTTTGAAGCTTAATGCTTCTATTTTGAAGCATTTGAGTTGAAGAAGGGCTCGTGTGTCTGAAAGCTTAGGAAGACTGTTACAGGAAGATGGAGGAAAATTTGAGAAACACCTAGCACATTGTTGGTAACAAACAGGTGAAATATAAACTGGAGCTCAACAAAAGCTACAATCTAGAATAGGATGGAGATGAGTCTTCTGCGCCCTAAACTCGTAATTCACCACTCTTTCTGTTATGATACTTATTACAAATAACAGCTCTTTTCTCACCATTAGTATCTCATAGATACTAAGGACTGGAGGAACTGCTGGTATTGTAAGACCAGAAGACGTCACAGTTTTCCGCAGCAATATAAATTTCAGCATTACTCCATCTGTTGTGATGACACTAGCAATTCTACTACAGCATTACCATCACCAGGGCTATGGGCAATAACATTGTTGCCATTTCTCATGGAGCACTGAAATGAGGTAGATGTGTGTACCTTGTCACCGTTTCCTAAACCTGTGTCATCTGTGTTCTCTGCATCACCAAAGACTCTAAAGTATCCCTACTGCATGGAAAAAGTCCATTCCAAGATCATGGTATTCAGCTCCTGGCTATAACGAGCTTTTTGCAGATATGGCCAATGACAGCAGAGATGATAATCAGGATAAAACAGACAAATACTCAGAGCTTCTGAGGTTGAAGTAGTAAGCTTCCCCCTCCTCTTTATTCTCATTTCTTTTTCAGAGGTCTCAGCTACAGCGATAGAGATGGTATCATCATACGCACAACTGGGCATCTGTTGATGGTTAACTTGTTTTTCCCTGAGCACTTTTGGCAAGACTGTTGGGAAACAGAAGCTATCTTTCACAATTGCATGTTGGATCTGGCTGTATCAAGAATCATTTTGTGGTCACAGGTTTCCAGGAAATACCAATCCTTGCAGGTGAATGTCCTCAAAGGAACAGAAGAGCTCAAATAAAGGAGTTTGTGGGCTAATACTCCCATACAGTCTACAGGAGAAAACTGTGTATGGATGCTTGATTTAAGTAAGAGATCAGTCTGGATAGGTTATGGTTTGGCAGGCTGCTGACTGTTACTTATTCCACAGCTCTCATCTTTGCCCAAGGAGACCTTTCCAGCACAAGCCTTATTTTCTGTGTTACAGTTGTTAGCAGGCAGTATTGTACCAGCCTGTCCCCATTTGGCCCAGGGCTCGATGCACACACAGCCTGAAGGTGGAAGCTCTTTCCTCTCTCGCGAGAAAACCTGGATGAAAACCGAGGGTCCCGATTAGGAAGCTGAAATTGTAGGAACAGTCACCTCAGAGGCCAGGTAAGCAGAGGAAATTCCTGCCGCCTTCCCCAAGAGCTTTCTGAAAAAAAGAGGGGACGACGCAGCTCTCCTCGCCGGGGGTGACCCCCGAGCCCTGTTTACCCCCTTCTCCTCTCCGCGCCTAAAACGCGCCGCTGCTCTTTGCTTCTCCTTCAAGCATGAAGGACCTTAACGTTTCCCCCCGGGGGCCGGCGCTGCCCCGCGGCCGCAGCGGCGCAAAGTACAAGGGGTGGTGCCGCACGCTGGCGGCGGTGCCGGGGCTCGCCCCGGCCCGACCCCTCTCCCTCACCTCCCCCCGGGGCGAGGGGCCCCGCCGCCGCCCGGCTGTACCTCACGGCCGCCCGCAGCCCTCGAGCTCCAGCCACCGCCCCCTCGCGGCCTGCTCCGGCGGCATGGCGGCTCTCCCCGCCTCTGGGGGCAGCGCCGCGGCCCGGGCAGGCCCCACCCCGCTGCCTGCCCGGCCGGCGGGGCGGGAAGGGGCGGCCCCGCAGCCGCCCTATAACTCCCCTGTCGCCGGGCGGGCGGGAGGTAGCGGTTCCTCAGGAGCGGGATGGAGGCGGCAGCGGCGCGGCAGCACCTTGCGGGGGCGCGCTCTCTGGGCAGAGCCCTGGCCGGCACGCGCCCCCAGGAGCGCCCGAGCTGCCCCCCGGCCTCCGCCGGCGGCTCGAAGGCCGAGGCGCGGGTGCTGGTCATCAACACGGGCGGCACCATCGGCATGGTGCAGGACGTCAAGGGTGAGGGGGCCGAGGGGGAGCGGAGCGGGGCGGCGGAGGCGGGCTCTCCCTCAGGGTACGCTGCGAAAGCGGCCTGGCGTGGGGTGCTGGCAGGGCCCTGGGCTGCGGGATGCGCCGCTGGGCGAGCGGAGGCTGCGGCTGCCGCTTCCTTAACCAGCAGCCTTGCTTTGTGACCGCTCTCCCTGGCGCAGCTCATGGTTCAGCATCCCCGGGTTTCTCGTAACCGGTATGAGCAACGCCAGAAGGGCGTGCGCCGTCCTCTAATCCGCTGTTCCTACCAACTGGTTATTTCAGTAGCTGAGCTGACAGGCATCCTTCTGACAAGTGAGCCTCGCAGCTGTTTAGAGCAGGTTTTGGCAGAGGACAGTGTGTTTCCTGAAGTATGAGTCCTTTCTCCGCTCCTTCACGCACTGAAAATGAAACTAGCTTAATCGTACCAGTCACGCGGTCTTTTTTTAGCCCCAAAAGAGCCACCGTCCCAGGCTACCTGGAGAGCATGTGCCTCACATTCCCACTGGGAAGAGCGTGGGCTGTTGGAGGCGGTGGCCACGTCAAGGATTTTTCAAGTGGTGACCTGAAGACGCAGCTGATGCAAGTGTGGCAGCGTACATCCTGCCAAGTGACATAATGAGCGAGATCAGATGCAGCATCTGTGCTCACCTGCCTCTGGGCAGGATTCTGCTGCTCTCCTACCAGCTCTTGACTTCCTTCAAGAAATCATTGAAGAGTTCTGCTTTACCTTGCCAAGGGAGGGTGAGACTTGTGTTGATGAAAAGGCTGGATGTGCCAAACCCCCTTCCACCAGCTGAAAAAGTTTAAATCCAAACTTGAACTCCGAGATGTCTCAGTATACTGCCTGCATTTCACCTGAAAGTTTCTTAGGCACCCACAGGTGTACACTGTGTGTTTTCAGGTGCCCCTGAATGTCAACAGGTAGGTGCCTAAACTCTCCTAAAGTGCCCCCCCTCCCCAAGACCCCCAATCCAGAAGCTGGTTGGAGTGGCACCTGAGCACCACTAGACCCTCACTTAGTAGGCACAGATCCCAAGAGATGCCAGAAGCAGCAGCCCATTAATGTGTCTGGGGAAAGGAACAGATTTCAGCCAGGTCTGAGTTGCTGCAGGGCTGTGCATTTACCAGCATTGGTATAAAGGGAAAGGTGGTAATGTATGGGGTGGGGGGAGGGCAGAGGGAGGGATGCAGTCCAACTTTGATAAACATCTATTCAGTTTTCCTTCCTCCTTCACTTAGGAGACAGTGGAGCATGCCAGGGCTTCCAGAGCCTGTGTCTGTCTAGGTTCAGAAGTGTGGGTGCTTGTGTTTCCTACTACAGAATTTCAAGCCCCTGCCTGAAATACTATCTCAGCTACTCATTTGTAGGATTAAAACACTTGGGGCTTCACTTCAGAGCCTCCTAGACTACATTTCTTTTTTTAATACACATCCCTCATTCTCAGAAGATGGTGGCTGGCTGATCCTTGTTGTTGTAGAGAAGATGCTTAAGAGGTTCTGCTTTGATTTTTATGGCTGTCATCTTTGTGCTTAATCTATCAAAATTGTAAAAAAACACCAAACAAATCTCTGTATTTCAAATTACATGTGGTGACTTTCTTTTCTCTGTCTGCATTCCTGTCTGCCATTTCCTACTTCTACTGTCTCAGCTTCCCAAACACCGTTTTTTAAGCAAATAAATTAAAATCGCATGTCTTATTCTTTTATAAGTGAACTTTAAACCTCTTCTCATCTTGTGTGTCTTTTTTTTATTTCCTTTTGCTTAACAAGTGTCAATCATTAAAGCATGTGCAAACAATCTAACAGTTATGATCTAATGATGCTGACTTGCTACATCCTGGTGAGGGTTTCAACCTGCTTTTCATACACAGATCTAGCAGCAGAGCAGCCAGAGTACTTCTTTCAGAATATTTGGCAGTCTTTAGTATTCAGACAGAAACATGGGAAAGGCAGCACGCTTCAAAGGGAAAAAACAATAGATGCTCATTTCTTTTATTAATCAATGGATAGAAAGTGCCTGTTTACAACCATACCTAGAACTACAAGTGTTTTAGTTCAAGCAAGGTAAACAGAAGTAGCTTCCTTGAGCTTCATGAAACCTTTCATAGCAGCAACTGCTCAACTTGAAGGGATCAAGCTAAGCTTCTACATAACTAATTTCTATCTAGACTTAAAGCTTTTCTATGGCCTTTCCAGTTGCTGGGACAAGGTGGCTTCGTTTTTAAAATCAGGCCTAATGTGTTCTGCAAGGAATATGTTCCTGTGCGGAACTGTCCCTATGTACAAGACTGATAGAATCGCATTCCCTTGGCTCATTGTGCATGTATGGAGGAATTATTTATCATCATGAGGTCTGATTGTGAACCTCCTGCAGAGGTTCTGCAGTTGACTTGTGCATGTGTGGCAACTCCTGCATGTCTTGGACCTGTTGGACTTTCTGTATACCTACAGGTTACCTGGGCAGAAGTAATTTTCAGAGGATGGATAGTCTGTTTGTGTGAGTTGGGTGACAACCAGACTCAGTTGCAGACTCCTCAGTATTCATGTTTTTGCTGTCAAATAAGCCATTTCAGTGCATTTTAAAAATTTCTTCCTTCTAATTCCTCCTACGACAGTCTCTTTTGTCTTATCAGTAGCTCATTTCAGGAAGAGAATCTTGCTGCACTCCTTAGTAAGGTTACTGTTATACAAATCTTTGCATCGTTTGTGCTCATGTTCCTCCTGGCTGATGCTTTCAGGAAGCTCTTTTCCTCGGACTTGTGGGCTAGATCTCTTTCCTAGCTTTTACCTGAAATATTAAGAAAAAAACTCACCCACCAAATACAAGTAGAACTAAGCTAAATCCCCTTAGAAAGATTACTTACCTTGGAATAGAGTCTGCCTGAGAGACTTAGTTAATTATCTGTCTTTTCTAGATGTACTAGACTGCCAAAAGACTGGCTGCTGTAGTCCAAACCTTTTTCTGTTTGAAACCTATTCACTTCTTTTCCAAAAGCTCCAAGTACTAAAGCTGCAGAAAAGAGTATTTTGGAGAACACTTTCTGCTTCCGTGCCTTTGCAAAATGTAGTCGTTACTTTTGGGATCTGGTGCCGTAGATGTATGTGCCATTTGTATTGATATTCCTATAGGTAAAAGCTGGCTTAACAAAGTCCTTTGTATTCCTCGGCATGGAGAGTTTGTTAGGATTGGGGATGATGACTTCAGCATGCTGATGTACAGTATGCTCCTTCTCCCCAACTTCTGTGGTTTCTTGGGTGCAGATCCCTACTGACACAGCTGCATCAGACTTTTTCAGCTCCCCGTTCTCTGCTGCAGCACAGGTTATAGGATATCTTGATTGATAAGTAGCTATAATTGTGTTATCTATAGCACTGGAGTGAAAAGCAGAGTCCTTGAGTGTAGATGAGACAGAACCATGCTTGTTCTCCTCGGCCACAGTTGCTTGTTTGCTGTTCTGCCTTTGTCTGTCTGGTTTGTGATGCTGGGGTTGGCCAGCTAAAGAGGGAAAGGACAGAAGTTGATGAGAGCTATTTGGACAAGTTGCACAGCCTGCATCTTCTATACAGGGGGTGAAGTTGCTTCAAATACTTGGTTAACAAGCTTGGCTCACAAAAGATGGTTTCCATGCATAATGAAGTAGAAGTGTTCTTAAAGCAGTTGCACTTGAGTTCCCCTGTGTTTACTTCTTGAAGCTGTAAAGCAGAAAACACTGCTAAATGTGGATGCATTTAGGGGACTGCATAGGTTGTAAGTGGGTCATCTTGGATACATCTGCAAAATGTCTTTAAAAAAAAAAAGTTTAACTTCAGTGCAAGCAATTACAGAAAAAATCCTGACAGATTTGTGATTAAGAGAAGAGATGAGGAACTGCCGTTTATAAAGAAGGCATTTAAGAATATTAACATACATCAGCTCTCCAGTTCCTGGGGTAAATACAAAAAATAAACAGTCTAATCCATTGTCAGTATTCAGGGAAAGATAAGCATTCGACAAACAGAATAATAATAAGAAAACACCCAGAAAACACTTGAAACTGGGCTGCGTTTCAGAGCCAAAATGACTCTATGCCCAAGCACAGCAGAAGTGGCCATTTGTGACTAAGCTAGGAACATCCTTAATAGGAAAAGCAGGGATTATAGCTGAATGAACAAAACATCCAAAGTTTGAAATCGTGTTAAGTATATTTTGTGAAACAAAGTATTCCGGCAGGAATCCAAACAAATCCACTCAAATGCTGTTGCTGTCCTGTGAGAAAGTTGGCTATGAAGGGGCCTGCTACTTCATTTAAGGCAAGCCAGGAGGGAGATTAGGGAGTTCCTAAGGATTTTTCCATCAGTTTGGAAAGTAAATGGAAAAAGATAGAAATACTATTGAAAATACTCTCTGTATTTTGGAGTATTGTAAATAAACTTTGCTCTTTGCAGGTGAAACAAAAAAAATACAGATGCTAACTTGGATGAGAATCATGTTTAAATAAACAGAAGAACTAGGAAGTAGGAGAGAATTACCTGGCCTTAAATTAGGAATAACTAGAACTAGCGGAAGTAGAATAATGAGGTTTGAGAGTTTGTTCGCCATCTGAACAGGTGGTATGAAACACATTCACCGAGATTAAACTGAACTGGACAGTAACGCCAGCAGAATCTTGAAGTCCAGAAGGAAGTACCTCTGGAAGTTCCTTGAATGAAAAAAGTCTCAAAAAGTCAGACTTAAAGAGAAACAGAGTGGCTTCTGACTCTGGACGCTGGGACTGTCGCTGTCCTTCCTGAAACAGGATATTGGGAGATGAGTTGCAAGTTAGATTCATAAATGAACTCAGCTCTATGATGCTGAGGATTGTAACATCAAAAATTCAGGTGCCTTTCTGTCTAACAGAGAACAGCATGTGGATTCCCTTTGAAATGCCTGGTTGCAGCCAGGACACCTGCGGATCCAGCACATGCTGAATGTACTTAGGCTAGTTTAAGCCCCAACCATTTTAAGGCCCCTGCCCCAGAAAGAGAGATGACATCACAGGCAGGAGGAGGGTGAACAGAGCTTAAGGTGCATCCCTGCTTTTGACTTTTTCTACTCAGCAGCTTATGTGCCTTCTCTACCTCTTGTCAATTGAGATGTTCAGTCCTAAACCTGCTGGTGGAAAGTACCTATTCAAGAGAGAGTGATTAGAGCACTTAGCATTTAAGACTCTTCTTGGAAGCTGAGGTTTCTCTATCTTTGTGTGTATATATATATATACACCTCTTTGTCTATATCTGTCAATGCTCAATACCTACTTTGGGGCTTTGTTTAGCTTTCTCTTTTATTTATTTGTTTCTCTGTGTAAATGCTATTGCCATGGACAGTGAGACATAACGTGCAGCTTTCCAGCATAGACATACTAGTACCTTGCTGTTTGTGCTAATACTGCTGTAAAGCTGAGAAGCTTAGGTAAAAATATCACAACTTTATAGTACAAAATAATGCTCAGTGTTTTGTATGTCTTTTGCCACTAGATAGAGGATAGCTATGGCAAATGTAAAAAAGAATGGCAGCTTTTTGCTGCATTTGCAAAAATGGTCTTCCTGCCCCTACTGCTGATCAGTATTTGCACACAAGCAACAATTAAAAATAGGTAGAACCTAAATAATTGATATGGAGGAGACTTGTAACATTATTTCTCTTAAAGGATTTATTTATTTCAAGTCAAGAAAAGGATAACTTCATGGAGATTTATTGGTTATATTCAGTTTTCACGTTCTTAAACTGCCAATAGACTGTTTAAATTTAATTTGGAAGGATGGACAAACAGCTGTGTAACTTGACTTCTTCCCTCCTTACTGTGCCACTCGCTTCCTTCCATCCCTGCTCCTTTATTTACTTTCTTTATTCTTTATTGTTAAGGACTTGCTCCTGAGGCCAATAAATTAGTAAGCAGCTTGAAAATGATGCCGATGCTGCATGATGAGGCATATGCCCAGGAAACAAAACTGAACAACTTCCATGAATTTCCAGATAACACATTAGTGCTCCCGTAAGTACATTTTCCTCGGGGAGAGGGAGGGTTAGGAACTATGTTGTCAATTTTCAGATAATTACATCTCCAAGCATTTAATGTGAAGAATCTATTATGAGATTAGCAAAAATGCTTATATTGACTTAAAAGAAAAAAGCCTACCATGTCTGCATGATAGAAAATGTCTGTTTTGATATATCTGCAATGAAGTGTCTTACAACTCCTTGAGAAATAACTTTTAAAATAGGCAACAAGTAACCATTCTGGGCAGCTTAGTCCTGCATTTTTTTCTTGTTTTGGATATTAATTTGCTACCATGCAAACATACAAATATTCTATAGAAACGAAGAAAACTGTATCTACAGCTCTGTGTGAGTTATCTTCAGTATATGTCTGAAAAAGTAGCATCTAATTAATGCATCTGTGAATAGGCCTCATGCTTTAATTCTGCAGGCCTTCTGTTTTTAAAAAACCCTAAAAGCTGATTGTCTTTTCCAAATTTATGCAACATTATGATAATAAGTGATGGGCTTATAATTAATCTGCATTGCTTCTTAACTGTTGGGCAATGATTAATAAGCTTATAGGTTTTATTTAGAGGGCAGTATGCTAATTTGAGATATTCCCCAGCTGTTATGAATGACTGTACGCCTGTAAACATGTTAACTTTGCACAAAGGATGATTTTACACAGTTATTCAAAAATAAAGGGGACTATAGCTGTTTTGCTATAACAGTAAAAATGGTTTTTCTTTAAGGAGAAAATCAGGATATACAAGAAAATGTAAGGTTATTCAATTTATTTCTGTTTTGTATTGAGGTGTCATGAAAAGCTTTTAAAAGTAACCACTTAAAAGGCAGATGGCAGGAAAAGGGGTAAAGGAAAAACAAATGGACTCCCAGTGGAGTAGTATTGATGTGAACATACAGTTTGTGTTAAATATGATGGTTATACTAAGAAAAATGGAGCTCTGTTATGATACTGTGCTTGTAACTGAATAACTTTTAAATACTTTAAGGGATTTGAAATGTAACAAAACTTCACTAATATACCCATTTGAGTCCTAAATATCATTCTCCTGGCACATCTTTTCCATGAAGAACAGAAAAGCCTAAAACAATCATTCACATCAGAAACTGAGGTTTAAAAAACAATCTTGTCTTGTTTTTCTGGCACTGCTGAGTGCTGTTTCTGGAGGTTAGTCATGGCAATTTGCCATTTTCTGCTTTGTGCTAGCCGAGTGATATTTTAACTAGGCAGTTGAGAAATATTGTGAGTTTCTGAGGGAAGAAAATAGGAGTATTTTGTGAACTTTGTATATCTGTGTGATAACCTTGATGTAAGAGGAACAATATGATCTCTTAGAGGCATCAAAAGTCGTAGATTAGGCTGGTCTCTGGTGTTGGTATGTTGTGTTTTGTTTAAACAACACATCCTTGGGGGAGCTTTCTTTTCACACATTTTCAACTGACGTCCAAAGTTACTCTTAGCATATGTAAATGTGATATCCTACAAGGCAGTTTTTCATATGAAGTCGAACTTCTTAGGTACAGTATGTCAGCTGGTTATGAACGAAAACTACACATTGTTTAAATGCTCTCTCTGCTGTACGCAACTGTCTTATAGGCCTCGTAAGGGGAATGGGTCTGCAGGTTTTATTAGCTGATGAATTGATAACTGACTTTTGGTTTTGCATATTTTATATTGCTATAAATATATACAAGAATAGCGAGTGGGAACAAAACACTATTGAGAATGCTGAGGAAAGGTAATCAACTTTTCTGTGCTCTAAGCACCTTATTTCAGGAACTTTTACGTATCTGTGCAGTGTCTTTGTCTTTTCTATAGCCTTTCACTGTCTTCCAGTGTAAATGTTGAAGTATCTGTCACAGTTACAGCTGGCAGGGAACTTTCCATCATCTTCAGGCAGTGGAAAAGCATTGAGAAAGCTCTGAAGATGATCCTGTTAAACATGCTCCAGATGGCTCTGCCTGGAAGAGCGAGTAGGAAAGACAGAGCTGGCCTGCTAGCAGTTCCTTGTTAGCTGCTTGTTGGCCACTGCATTGCTAAAGAGGAATATATTCCAACTAACATAAGAATAGGTGAAAATGGTGGATATTCTATCCTCTTCCAAGCTTCAGAAAGGTAGCAGAAAATATTAGTAGTAGGGTCTTTCTGTTACCCCAAACCTGAACTGCCAAGTTGAATTTATATGTAGTTGACTTTATTCTGAAGTTAGAAAGTTAATGTGGGGAAATGAGCATGTTTTGTAGGGTAAAAGACATGCTCTGTATGCAGTCCATTTGGCTGGCAAATCAGAGGTCTTTGAAGAGTGAGATTTCTTGAGATAGGCAGGTGGAGAAAGGGAGACCTGTGGCCCTTGGAGGCAGGGGGACCATGCTTAGAGCTAGGACAATCCCACTGGGATTCCATAGCCATCATTGCCTTTGATCAGTCCCCTCCAAATTTGGGATCATGCACTTTTGTAAGATGTTCGAGTGCCTAGACACTTCTTAATCTTTGGTCTCCATCTGCTGGGCTACACACTGCATGATGTTTGAAAGTGTTACATTCCTCAGCCCCACAGGTACTTTATCCTATTGCTTGACTTTTTGTTTCAGTTTGGGTTTTTTTCCTTGCATAGTTGCTTTGTCTTGTTTTATTGTACTTAGAGAAGTCTTTTCCCAGCTGTCAAGGTTGCACTTGTTCAGTGGCCAATAACTGATCACCAGTTGTTTATAGTCCTGAGGCCTCTGTTTTCAACCTATGCCAGTATTTTAAGATCTTTGCTATTATCACATGCTTAAACTCCACATCATAACAAGAGACAGACAGTACCATATAGCAAACTTTAATAACAAGGTGACAACAAGCCTAATAGGCTGGGACTGGGCTTTTACAAAGTTAGCCTATTACTAGCAAAGGCAACAGTTCACTTGAACATCTTAACTAACCAAGAGAGTTTTTCTGAAATCTGAGGTCAGAGACACTGAGAAGAGTGGATCTTCTAATGGCCACAAAAATTAATCCCAGTCATAAGACTCTCTTAAGAGAAGATTCCCTTTCTGTCAGGAAAGAGTATCTATTTATAGGGTATCTATTTATATTTATCAAGGGATCAAAAAGTTGTGGCAAATCTTCTGTTGACCCCCTATAAACCTTGGGAGCTTTATAGATTCCTCTCAATAGCTTATGAAGCATTTTTAAACATTAAGGCTTCGTATCAACTTTTGTTAGAACTCAGTTGTTCGAAGCTTAAACAAAGTCTGGGTTCCTCTTTTCTGTCTTTAGTTTTGCCAGCCCCTCTCTGCCTCCCAAATTATATTTATTATTAAATTAAATTTATGGATTTGTGCTTTAAACCACATCAAGCCATGAACTTCTGAGCTTGGAACTTAATGTTCCAAATTTGAGACCATTTTTTTTGCCATAGACTTGGGGGATAGGGAGGAAAAGGGTGAAAACTACTGATTTAGAGAAAAAATCAGAAGTGATGAGCTGATATTAGCTCTAAGAATTTTTTTTCCAATTCTCTTTCTTCGTAGTGTCTCTAAGCAAAACAAAAGAATTTTTTACACAATCCTGGAGCTCTCACCGCTGCTTGATTCTTCCAACATGACGCCAGAGGACTGGGCCAAAATTGCAAAGAAACTTGAGGTACTATGGTGTGGGATAAGAATTCATTTGTTGCTTGAACAAAACCAGCAGTATATCTAGTATACTTAGCAAGATAAAATAAGTCAGTAGTGCTGTATGTATGTATTTGTTTATTTAAAATGTAAATGTTATGTACCTTGCTTGGTTACTTGCAAAGTAACAAGTACTGTGCTTACAAGGCTTGCTGAAATTTTTTTCCTTTTGAAAATGTTGCAAACTCACGGAAGTTATATAGTTCTTCCAGTGATAAGCCATGTCATAATTCTGTACAAGAAAATAAATAGGAAAATTGCAGCTATGATTGAATAAGATATGTAATATGTAGTTTGATATGTTCTAAAATGTTGACTTAAATTCACTGTCCAAAAAATGTTGAATAAAATCCTTAGGTATAGGTAACTTAACTGAAGGTTGCTTAGTTACACATTATTTGAGTGTTCAAATAGCTTAGTAGTTGGCTATTGACGTAGAAAATAATTTCATGTCTTTATGCCTTTCTTGCTCTGAACACAGACAGACTTGACTAGCTTTGGCTTTGCAGCCAATAGAAAAAATGCTATCATGGTTAGGTTTCCCACACTGGAAAATGTTTAAAGCCCTAGATATTTCTGCATATATAGATAAATTCATTACATCCTTCTCTAGATTGAAAAATCAGCATTTCTTTGCTCCTGTCCCCATGAACTTAGCTGTGTGCTTTTAAGAAATTTCAAATTCTTCACACCAGGAATTCATACAGAGTTGTTAGAAATAAATAACCTTGGGCCTAGTAAGATACTGCTCTTCAACTCCTGCTCGCTCTGCGATAGTGGGCTTTATAGTGTAAATTTCCTCCCTCGACCTAGCTGTTGCAATGCATGTGAACAGTATAATAATGCAGGGAGTGGTGATGAAGATTCAGGTAACAGTCTTTCATCTTTAGGTCCTCTAATCCTGAAACCACCTAACTAGGGATGATGCTCCTCCTATCAAATGCATCTTGCCACGGCAGAGAAGAGACGGAGCTGGTGTATAGGTGGAGAGCCTCTAGGATGGAGCAGGGGTGCAGCTGGGAAAAGCCCAGGGCCAAGAGTAATCAGCAATCCCATGCTGAACAGGAGAGAATTTACCTTTCTTCCTTAATGGCATATTAGTTTTATTTAAAAAATAGTGTTTCGTTCTTGTACACAGAATGAAGCTTCTCTGTATATACAAATATCCAGTTCCTGTAATCCAAGTGAAAAGTGCTGAGAAGGGGGGAAAAAAAGCCTTCTTCAACTGTCCAGCTTACGTATAGACACTGCCACTTTGTGTTCTCTTGGACACGTACTTGGCGCAGCTGTAATGTGCTATGACTTTCCAGACTGAAACATTCTAAGATGTTTCTGTGGGATATCTCCTTAGTTGCCATCCTGATCTTCTGCATTATGAAGCTTAAAGCAAGCTACGTTCTTTCGCATCTAATAAGGTTCATAAGGCTCAAAATGTTCGTGAGCGTACTGATTGAGTTAGAGGACAAGTGGCTATTTCTGTGATCTTAGCCCTTCTTGAAACTTACTTATCTTGTTACTGCATTGGTGAAGAACTACAGCATGCTTTCTGCATCATGCTATAGTTTGGCCTACAGAAAGATCTTGCAACACTGGCTGTTGTTCTGCTGGCTAACTTGTTAGAGATAAGCAGAAATACCCTGAAACTTCCAGTAGGTAGCAACATGTAGGCATGAGTATCAGTGAAGAAATAGCAAAAGGACAAGCAGAAATCTGCAGGTGAGTTTGGAGGTGACCTTATTATCAGGAGATGCCAAGCGTGTGTGCCTACTGTAGCATAAGAAGTGTAATTAAATTTAATTTAATTTAAATTAAATTTAATTAAATCGTGTAATTCTATGGCAAACTCCCTTTTTTCCCCCACGCTGGCACTTCATATGTCTGCTTAGACTTCTGTGTAATCCTTTCCATGTTACCAAATTACATCAGAGATGTCAGTGTCTCTCACTACAGTGTTTACTATGTGCATCACTCTTAAAATAGAGGAACCAATTCCTTTTTCCTCCAAAAGCCAGCAGATTACTGTATTCCAACAACATGAACTATGCAATTCATGGCTTTGCATAAAAAAAAATCCTGTATGGAACTGTATGTAGATTAAAGTTGTTATAAAATTGCTTTTTGCATCTGTACGTGCCTGATAGTCTAAGGGACTTCTCAAAAACCAGCAAGCGTATGTACATTAATGAACAACGAGAAGACTCTTCACCTCTTTCTGCTGCAGAAGTTGCATCCTGCTACAGAAAGGATGACTTTCCAACAGAAGAGGGCACTCTTACACTGGCAATCTGCCTGTCTGCCACCCGGATTAAGTGGACTGGGTTTTCTGGATGTTATGATAGCCTTGGTTTGCCTAATCTGTTCCTGTAAATGGTGTAATCCCTAAAGTGAAAGCAGCAACAAGAAATCAGACTATACGACTAATTTGCATATGTTAACATTCCTGTTTAAAGCCATTGCTAAGCTTTTCTTAATTAGCAGTCTTCTGGTTTAAAAATGCTGCATTAATATGTATACATAGAAGAATCTCTTTGACTGTTCCATAATTAGAATTACTGGCTTTAGTGCTTGGTGTCCTATTAACCCTTAATTGTATTTAAACTGAAAACACGGTAACTTTAGGAGGAATTATATGCATAGTACCCTTTAAAGTATTATGCTGTTGCTTGCATCAGTGAAAGTAATGCAATATGTACTTGCTGATGCCTATGCATTGCTCTAACAATGTGAAAACTGTCTCTCCATCTCCAGGAGCACTATGAAAAGTATGATGGTTTTGTGATCCTTCACGGCACTGATACCATGGCCTATACAGCTTCAGCCTTATCCTTCATGTGTGAGAACCTGGGTAAAACTGTTGTTCTGACAGGATCTCAGGTAATGGACTTAATTTCAAGTTGAAGTCAGAAGCCTAATTTTTTTTTTTAATTGTTAAATGCAAAACTAGGTAGTATCTTGGTTATCACTGGATAGTTTAGTAGTGCAGGGCAGGCCTCTAGCCAGGGTGAACGGTCACAGTGCTGATAGAAATTAGTGAGAATTGACAGACTCACCAGCTGAGGATCTGCCCCATAATTTCATCATTAATGAGTTCACAACTCTGTACCAAATCAGGCCAGTAGTTCATTATGGCTGGGGCCAGATGCTTCAGAGAAATATGTAAGACCCTGTCATTGGCCATTGTGTATTAATCGGTTTATAAGAGAAGCATCTTTCCAGCCTCAGGTGGCTGCTGGTTGTTAGCTGTCATTTTTTCTTTTAAAGCCCTGAAGCTTCTTCTTACTTCATCAGCTGTTATCCTGTATTATGTTACTCATTGTTGCATTCTTTATAAATTTTATAATAATCTCTAAGCATTAGATGCATTTTTGATCATTTCTGTT
The DNA here is from genome assembly GCF_030936135.1 of Gavia stellata. Taxonomy (NCBI): domain Eukaryota; kingdom Metazoa; phylum Chordata; class Aves; order Gaviiformes; family Gaviidae; genus Gavia; species Gavia stellata. The sequence goes on along the minus strand of NC_082600.1, from coordinate 12,035,592 downwards.
CCACAAAGCATCTAACATAGTCTCTTTCCTTTCCTCTAAAGACTACATTTATTAATTTTCATTCTCTTAGCTGGAGATCAGCCCTTTGCATATTGTCTGAGGGGGCGGGGTTGTCTTACTAGAATAGCTTGCTTGAGAGTAAAATACAGCTCTAATCACAAAAGAGAGATGAAACGTCACACTGTAAGATTACTCTCCCCCATCTCATAACTTCCCTTTCACATGTGGTCTATTTGAAGTCAAAATACAAAAGTCTAGGATGGAGTAGGGTCCCACTTACTGTCTTGACGTGGGGCAGTCTAGTTGTGATATATCATATTCATATTCAAGGTTTTACTTTCTTTTTGGTTTTAGCGCTTGGAGATCTGCCTGACATATGATCTAGCAACGGAACGTGTGACTTTTTTTTTTTTTTCCATTGCTGAAAGGAGCTCTGAGTCTCTGTTAATAAAGAGGCAATCTGAAAAGGCATGGAAGTCATCACTCAGCAGACCAAATTTCTGGTTTTAATCTTGTCCTTTTCTGTCGGTAATAACCTGCTGGCTCAGTTTTTCTATACTGTGAGGAAAGATGGTGCAAGAGAGCTGTTGTGAAGCCTGTAGTGGTAGTGCTGTATGATCTGGAGCTGTTGATTTTTCTCTGTACAATTGCTTCTCCCATGCTCAGTCACTTTAACTATGCCTGCTTTCTATTTTTTTATATTTTTCCTGAATCAGTCTTTTAATCTGCTTAATCACACTAGAATCACCTCTATATTAGCTTTTAAGCACTAAATTATAAAAGTCTGTTAAGCACAGAGGGAAACCCTGCCATCTGCTGCAGTCTAAAATAGTTGGGATGAAGAAGAAAACTTTATTTGTCATAAATCATTGTTACATAAATTATTCATGCATTTGTATTGCATAAGTTGGACTCTTTTTTTCTGCTGTGTAGGCTTTACATAAGGGACAGGATGTAATTTCAGTCTCTGCTCTTCAGGTGCCCATATACGAGTTGCAGAATGACGGCCGAGCCAACCTTCTGGGGGCACTGCTTTTTGCTGGGCAGTTCGTGATTCCTGAGGTCTGTTTGCCTGTGAAGACCATCTCTGAAGCTGCTTTTCTCCCTCTAGCCAGGACACACACTTACATACTCAAAATATCCGGTAGGCAGTAAGGAATTGCACTGGATTCCTCTGAGGTAACAGGCGCTTACATGGCAAAGCACGTGCCGTTTTCTCAGGAGTCATCTCCCGTTTTGCCCATACACAATCTATAAAGACTATCAAGGCTGAAATGTAGCTTGCAGCAGACTTGAAATCAAAGGTTCCCTTGCAAATATGTGGGATCTGAAACACTTGTAAGTCAGTTTTTTACCTTAAAGTTACTTTGAAGTTCTAAAGCTTCTCTAGAACTGGTAGGAGTGTCTTCTAGCTCTAGTTCCTGAAGACTGAAGCATCAAGGATGATATTCCTAATGGACATGGAAGTACCTCCGTGATCTCAGCACCCTGCCTTTAAAGATGTTGGTGCTGCGCAGCCCAAAAATCGGAGAAAACTGGTCAGGTTACACCTCATTTCACTTCTGCCATGCTCCCAAAGCCAGTTCTTGTAAGACAACAGCAATAGCTGACTGGCCAAGATCTTCGTAACTAATAACAATTTTAAGGTATCTCTTTTTCTTCAAATTCCAGTTGACAAACTTTAAGGAACTTGAGGAGGAACCTAATTATTTCTGTGTGGCAACACTTTTGAAAGTTATCTTCATTTTCACCAGGCCTTTTGTTAAGGTTTTGGACTCTGAATTTAGATATAACTGATGAACTTTTTAATAAGTCCACACTGTTTCTTTCCTCTCTCTCTGAAGTGGACTCAGGCAAATTTGCTGTCTCCTAGATTAGGCCTCATGAGAGGATTACAAAACTAGTTAGCTCTTAACTTGTTTTGTTCTTAAATTCTTAAACCAATGTGTGACAGATGTGCCAACTCTTTTTGAAAGGGTAAGAGTTGTAAACATCTACTAGCCTCTGAGTTGCTTTAAAGATTTAGAAAACACTTTATAAAGGATGGACTACAGTATTTATCTACTGAATCTTTTAATTACTGGCTTATTCATAGACCTGTTTCTTTACTTGTCTTGCAGGTGTGCCTGTATTTTTATAATAAACTGTACAGGGGAAATAGGGTGACTAAGGTGGATGCTGGGAGTTTCAATGCCTTTTCCTCACCTAACCTGCCTCCACTTGCAAATGCTGAGGTTGATATTACAAGTAAGCAACATCATCTCTTAAGCCTTGTAATTTATGCCACATGCAATAGAACTCTAGCTGCAAAGAATCTGTGCCTATGTAGTTGAAATGCTGTTTTTAAACTCAAATATCTTTGAAAGCCCTGTAGCTTGACTCTACTTTATCTGCTCTGAAACTGTTTAAATATTAGTAAGACTGAGAATTTGTGACTCAACTGCATTTATCTGTTGAATATAGATGTGAGCTAGACTGGCTTTGACTAAAGATCCAGACTAACCGGAGGGAATGTTGCCCCTGTGTCATGAAAATGCTTGCTCTGAAGATAAAAATGAGGGAGTGAGGACTGAAAGAACAAAGAGTTTAATCTCATTAATGACCATGCTGGGCTCTGAAATCAGGCAAAAGAGTCATTGCAGGGTACTTGCAGCTTCAACAGATTCTCTGTTTGATGCATGTCATTGTGTAAGACGTTTTACTGGATATTTAAGACCTGTCTAAACTGCAAGCACACTGAAAACAGCAGACTTAGAGTATGCGCTGTGTGGAGGTTTCTTTTCCCCAAACTTACTCAGGCTCCCTATAATTTCTGTGTGTCTGTTTTTTAAGGAGGGGTTTTTTAGGGTTTTTTGTAGTTTTTTAAAAACTACATGAAGATTTCGGCACGCTTTTGCAAAGTCATTAACACATTGATATCTGTTCTTTGATAAATGGCACCCTTACTTTGGAAAGGGGAGAAGAGAGACATGTTTGGGATCTAGCCAAATGAGGAGTTGCCAAAAAACATACTAAAGGACATTTTTAAAAAATATGTTATGCGAGCTGCTTTTGGATAGGTTAGGTATATTAAAAAGGAGTAGGACTTGGTGACAATCTCCATTATTACAAAAAAAAATAGGAATAAGAGGGAGTTCCCAAATTCTTTTCATAGGTGCCGTTAGTGGCAGTAGGAGATCTAGCCCTGTGCCATGCAGCGTGCCATTCTGAATGGTTTCTACTACTACAGAGCCACATTCTGCAATTTGGAAAAATAAACTTATCCCTTCCACCTAATAAGTGAGAGTTACTTAACAAAGTTTCAGGATCAAAGTGCTGTGTTTATAGCAGCCAGATACAAACTGAGGAGGCCTGTGAAATACTGTAGTCATCTGTAAGACATCTGTCAGGTAGAGTCTACCATTATTGTATTACTATGCTGTGTCAAATATGGTGTATCTGAAATAAGCAGAAATGCTGTCAGTTGATTGTTGCGGTAAATTGGGGAGAATCTTCTTCCTTGGGTTTTTATGAACTGCATCAAATAGGGTATAAATAAATGCTGTTTACTAACTGATCAATAATGAAATCAAGCTGCAAATTGCATGCTACTTCTCTCTTGGATTTGAATTAACTGTTCTGTGATTCCTTGTCCATAGTAGAAAAATGAGAAAGTTATTAAGTACTTCCCTTGGCCCATATTGGGTCCCATTATCTTTTCAGTAGAGTGCCCCATTGAGATCAGTGGGGATTTCTGATTTAAAAACTGATGGTGTGATAGGCTCTATTTTTATTTGTTTCAGTTGATTACCCAGTTAGGGTAGCATCATTTATCCAAGATGACGGTGTCAGTATTGAAGGATTGTTTCATTTTGAAAAAACATAGTTTATAGTATGGGCAATCTACTAGTGCTGCTTTATTTTGTCCAAAGTAATTGTTTGAAACATCGCTGTCTCCCTTGAGTTTGCTTGTACAGTCTTCATATGAAGCTTTCATGGAGACAAGGAACCACCTGGGCTTTTAAAAACAAACCAAACAAATCTAACGTCTTTTTTTTTTTCTTCAGACGACTGTGTATAATATGTCTTAATCCTCCTGCAGACAGGGCTGACTCTTGCTGCTTCAGCATTCTGGAGAGCAGCCTCAGGATGCCAGAAGGAGTAGGCCATGTGCAGAAACTCTTCTTCAGGATTCCCAGTTCTAACAAAGCTGGGAATCAAAATTCCAGAGAAGCAGAGGGGGAGAGATGGCAGGATGGAGGGAGTGGGGAGCGTAATGAGATCATGGATTGGTACACAGGAATGAGGAGAGGATGTGCTGTTTGAGGCTAGGCATACCATATAAAAGCAATGATCTGCTTCAGAGTCAGAGAGGAGAGGGAGAAGCTTAGTCCTCTTGCCTTCCCTACCGTAGCTGCAGCTCTCTTCTTCATTTTTGATATCCATTTTTCACCCTGTTCCCTCTTCAGGTCAGGCTCCCAGTGGATTTCTGATCCCATCAACCGACTGTGTTCTCAGCCAGATCCTTAACTGTGTTAGCAACACGTAAGAGTCCTGTCATCCAGGTTTAGATGAGCAAGTGTGTCAGCTTCCTCAAGACTTTCAATTTAATACAAAAACTCTTGTAAGAAATTAAAAGTTTTAGCCCACTCCTGAGATGAGTAAGAAACCCAGTGCCGATGGGAAGTACTTTTGCAGCAGAGTCAGAAATCTCTGTATGAAATGGACAATATAGAAATAACCAAAAATATTTCTAAAATCTTAAAGCTTATCAAATAAAAGACCTTGACTTATTTCTCCCGTATTTTGAAAACAGGAGAGACAAGGAGGACTATTTCACTGGAAATGTGTAAAGAGTCTCAGTATATTTCATAACTGATTACTCTCCTCTGTTCTCTATTGTCCTAATGAAGCAAATATGAAACTTGCTTTGTTACCATAGCTGGACTTTCTTCATCACACACGCATGTAATTTCTGGGAGTGGTGCACATGTACAGGACCGTATGATAAGAAACATGTGTAGGGGATGAACAGAGCCCATGTGACTGTGCATGCAGATGTGGTACAGCAGCAGCAGAAGGTTAGAAGGCCCTTTTGGGCTCATCTACCCACCAGTCTCATTACAGAGAAGCTATTTGTCACTGGCCAAGTCTGTCTTGGTTGGCAGTTCTGGTTATTTATAGCAAAAAGCCCAAGTCATTTATGTATTAAGGCAAATGCCAGCTCTCTTCACTGAAGTGCTTTTGGTCCCCCCCTCCCTTGTAAGTAGGCATGTTGATTCTTGCAACAACACCATTCAATTTAAATATTCATTTCAAAAGGTGTGTGTTGATTGTTTTATAACAAACTGCCAAAAAAGGGGGTCTATGTTTGTTTGCCTCCTTCAGGAATTTGCACCCATAGGTTGGCCTCCGTTCCCCACCCCTTGGCTGCTGCCATGAATTGTAATGAACACTGGGGCAGCTTATATAATGGTAGGGCTCGCCCGTAGCCCTGCAGAGAAGGATGAGAAGAAAGCGTTGCTGTTTGTCTGGAGCTCTGCAATCATGAAAAGCTGTATTTCTTGTTTGATTTCATAACTTGGAGTTCAGTCACCACTCCTAAGGGAGGTGTCGCTCTTAGTTGCTGCTCTCCCATTATAAGTTGAAACCTGCATTGTGGCATAGGGCTGTTTAAAAAAAGGGTTTTTTTCTGCTTTCTAGACTGTTTAGAGCTGCTTCTCTCTTTTATTTTATTTTTAAGTCAGGTTGATGTTTTTTCCGCACTAACCCTATCACCATAGTGTTCCCTCTTTCTCTCTGCGTGAGTGTGTGAATAAAGCTGAATAAGATAAGGATGTATTTTTGAGCTGTAACTTTAAAAGCTGTAGTGTTTGGTAGGGAGGGGGAGATTGGAAATAGCAGAGTATTCTTTGTGATGGGTTTTTTTGAAGAATAAACAAAAGGCCTTAGTATCTCTTGAACATAATCTCCTTCAATAATGTAATCTATTATATCCCAAGCCATCTTGGATACAATATATAAATAGCCATTACCTCTTTATTTTATGTACATTGCTTTAAAAACTTCCTTTCTGCTGTGCAGGACCAGTGGCTAGCTTACATTTGTTCCTCAGCTTTGTATCTGTATTTACATGATGCAGTATACTATATCAGTTAAACTCTTTACAAGCACAAAACATCCAAGTCAGAACAGGTTACTGTTTTCTGTGTTGTGCCAAAACTGAATATCCCTAATTAGTCACTCTTATCCATAGGATAAAAAACTGTTATGAACACCGATATATACAGCTTTTTGTACCTCACCTGCCTGTATATGAGTTTCTTACTTAAGAACTGTTAGTGATGCCTAAGATGATTTTTTTTTTTAATTTAACAAGAAGATTGCTGTGTGGTATGACTACAGGCTGCAAGACAGCTGGTTTATTCAGTACAATGAAGATGCTTAAACTTAGCTATGCGACGTAGATATTCTTCCTTTTTGGGCATGTGATCTTTGAGATGGAGGATGCAAAGGGTGTGTTCTGAATTTTTTTTTGCCCTGCATGGCACTCTGCCTCACTTACAGTAGTTCTGAATAAATCTGAGATGAAGTTGGGCTTTTATGTATATTCGTTTGTCTTTGGCCCTTGCATCACACTTGCCTTTTGTTCTGCATTTTAGACTCATTTGTCTAATGGAAAACTGACATCTGTGGAGTCTGCAGTACCGAGCACGTTATATAGGCTGACGAGGTTCATGATCAGGAGAATGTTAACTCAGGAACAATCTTTAGTTCTTTTTTTAATATAGTTTGGAATTACATTACTGTACTATGTCTGCATGCATTACATTTATCTTGAAGATGATACATTATTTGGTAGAGTGTAGTCCAAGAATACAGGTATAGGCTTGGTATAGGTCTAACTTCTGAACCTATCCTCTGATCTCTCTCCTTGGTCTTCTACTTTTGGCAATATCTTAGTGATCCATGCCAAGGCAGGTTTCCTCAGTTCATTCTTCAAGTTCGTTACAGGCATTAGGGATGCTAATACTTGCCAAACTTAGTAGTATGCATTTGTGAACTTTTGGCAGGAACTCCCAGCTTATGGAGGATAAAGGAAACAAAGTTCCGATACAATTTTATTGCTGTCCATTCTTATAGAGGAGGCCGCTTTTAAAGAATTAATCTGTGTGTTAGATGGTTGAAATGATTGGATTTGTTGCTAAACCCTGCTGCTTCTTAAAGTGCAGTGCTCATGAGTAAACGTGGTTAGCCAGGCCTGTGAACCTCAAGCAGAACAAATGCATGGCTTTCTGCACTCACCCATATACATCCTGCAGGTCTCTAACTCTCTCTGGAAAGCTCATGGAGGCCTTTGAGAGCTACTTGGCTAACTACTAAATCCAGCCAGGTGGTTTCAGAACCGTGCTGGCCAGCTTAGCACAAAGAAACAAACTGTCGAAACAATCTGTATTTCTACTCTTCCATTTGTAGGGCATTAGGGATCCACGTGCTGGATTCCAGTATGCCTTGTTGGACAAACATGATGCCAAGCCAACTACTTGTGACTTGTTTAATGATGTATGGTGTTTTTTTTTAGAAAGAACATATAGAGGCTCTAGTTGCTGACAGGGCACCATGACAGGAAGGGAAAGTTCGTGAAGTCTTATAGGTGACTGATATTTTCTGTCCTGACTTAATGGATTGTGTAGTTTTTAGTATCTCTGGTAATGGGGCAATAGAGTAGGCTTCAATGGAGGCTTTTAAATGTACTCTGAATTTTCTTGCAAATGGCTGTCTGCTGATTGCAAGAGATTGCAACAGTAATTGGTGTGAGTAACTCTCCACATGGCTGAGAGCAAGTCAGTATTATGCACGCAGATCTTTTATCTGTCTTGCTGCTTGGGAGTTTCTCCAAAATCTAAAAAGCTTAAATCACGATGGGGAAACAGGTAGCTTTACGGCATGGTCTATTTTCACTGAAGCATGATGCTCTGAGCTGTTGGCTGCTGTTTGTTAAACCTCTTCCACTGCCTTGTAGGAGTCATCAGTGCTACCAATGCTGTGCTCCTACATTGAAGTAGTAAAATTTTGAAATCAATAATGCATGACTTGGCTTCTAATAATGCAACACAAACAAACTATTAGTTAAACAGCTGGCTTCTGGCACTAAATGTATGATCGGAGTTAATTGAATCCTTGCTATTTTATTTAATCGTTAGTAACTACCTAATAAACTCTGGAGGTGATTAGCAGCAACAGTAACTGCATTTGTCATTTCTTATGTCTGAGAAGATGAAGGTCTGTTTTCTAAACATGAATCCAGGCTGGTATCAGGCCAACTACATAACAATGAAGTTCAGGTCAGTGCGTGACAAGTAGATATCTCACCTATGCTAGACCTGCATGCCGCTCTGTTGGTTGAGGCTTTCTGAGCACTCTGAACTGGGAGAGTTGGCACTAATGGGACATGTTCAACATTGTGAACACATCAAGTCTAGTACTCGGATGCTTTTCACAGTTATTAGACTTCTCTTTTGAAGAGGTTGTAGTAGAGGTATATGGCTTTGTGTCTGATAGATCATCCTGTTCACTAACGGGCATTGAACTAAAATATCCATTTTGGAAGTCTTTGCTATAAAATTATATTAAATTGAAGTATACATTGTAAATATTTCCTTGAAGAGCACTAACTTATATCAGTATAACTCATCAATATTTCTATCTCAGAATCTAGACTATTTTGGAATTAAAGCTAAAATATAACACAGTTGAGCCTGACCTGGATGTGGCCTTGAAGACATATTTTATGGTACCTAATAAATAAGGTGTGTTAGATCAGCTGCTATGGCTGCTGTCTTAAATGGGCCTTTAGCTCCTCTTTTCAAAAATACATTGTCTTTCATGAATTCCCTACATAAGAAACAGTTTTAAAAACAATGTTGTAAGTATGAAGTGCTACAAGTGTACTTAATATTATGTCTTAATATTAAACTAAAAAGGCCATTTCTCTTTAACAGTAAACTGGGAAACGGTGTGGAGAGCCAATACCAAAAAGAAATTTCGAGTTCACACCAATATGAACAGGAATGTTGGGCTTCTGCGAATCTTCCCAGGAATCACTGCTGCTGCTGTAAGTGTCACCACTTCATTTTGGAAGTGGGTGAAGTGATGCTCAAATACTTCGTTAGTTAGCTGAAGTAAGGAAGCTGCATTGTTGTAGCAGTGGTTGGGGTTTTGGAGGAAAGGGAAAGGATCTGTCTTCTGAAATGTTTTTTGGAATATCAGAGCATTCAAAGACTATTTTCATATGCCATAAACTATTGATAAAAGCTTTTCAAGTATCTTTTGTCTAAACCACCTGGGCTTTGAAACTTAGCATTAATTTCTTACCAGGGCTCATAAATAGGTCAAGTGTGCTTTTCTAGACAGGTGCAGGCTACAGTGACCATGGAAGTGCTCTCTTGCTGCATATTGAGGCATATTAATAGATATCTTGTCAAAGAATACACAATGTGATGGGTGGAGGGGAGCGTGACTATTTCTATAACTCATGCTTCTTTTTTAAGGTTCATTTTGTCTCACACTGATGGTTAACATGACCCTCAGCATTCATACAGAGCTGAAAATGAGAAGTGGGTTTTTTGCCTTTAGAAATTATTTTGCAGAACTGTGGTTTTAGGTAGATTTGTCTTTAAATTTTTGTCTAATACTAGTTCCATTAAATTGACAGGTCTTTTGTGGCTGTTGCCATGTTAAATTGAATCCAGTAGTTTAAGCAGCACTCCTCAATTATATCACCATTCTTTTTAGGTGAATATGAACAGATGGAAAGGCAGAGGGGTGGTATATTTGCAATAAAACTCCAACTGCATAGTTAGCCTCATGGGGGCTTACAGTGTATTGCATTTAGCATATGTGATCAGCAAGGAAACATCTAGGTTGTTTAAAATACATCTTTCTAGGAAGAGGACTTTGCTAGGCATCCTCTTACAGTGAGCCACAATAGCTACCTCATTAACAACTGGCCCAGAATGAATTAATGCCTCCTTTTTTTTTCTGCCTTGAGTTAAATCAGCTGAGTTTTGAGTTAAAAAAACCTCCAGGCTTCATTAGAATGTTCTTTCCTGAAAGGTGAGACACTCTCTCTCTTAGTTAGGCAGACATTTGTTAACAAAACTCTGTGCTAAAGTAACAAATCTGGGCAGGGGTGGGGGTTCTAATCTCAATTAATAGTTCTGCATTTGTTTTGTAAATGTAAATCTAACCTTTTGTTCTGCCATGGTGCAACAGTATAGCCTGTTAATAGCACTTGAACAATAGCATCCTTTTTCACACTGAGATCGTGACTGTAGAAAAGAGTTTATTTTAAAATCTACCCCTCTAGGAATTTTAAAGAAGGCTAAAGAGTGAAATTCTCACTTTATTAAAGCTTATTTTACAGTCCCAGTTACTGAAAATGGGGAGCACAGAAGGACGTGAGAGGACTGTAAGGCATGAGACCCTTTAAGACTGTAACAGGAATAGACTATTTTTAAAAACTCTGTGCCATACATGAAAATCTTAATGTGACTTAAACACATCTTTAGTGTCTCTTCCCTGTCTTGTTTTTAAACAGGTAAAAGCATTTCTTCAGCCTCCAATTGAGGGCATTGTACTTGAAACTTATGGAAGTGGCAATGCCCCAAACAACAGAGAAGACTTGCTGGAAGAACTGAAGAAAGCAACTGAACGAAAAGTAGTGATTCTAAACTGTACGCAGTGCTTACGAGGGTCTGTTAAAACAGTCTATGCAACAGGGCAGGTAAGGGTTGTGCTATGATTTCAGACTCTACTGCTGTGTAAAAGAAACACCCCAGTGATACAACGTGATTGTATGCTTCTAGTAGTCCAATGTATAAAACTAGATTTGTTAAACTCTAAAGATACTGCTCGTAAAATAACTATATCTGAAAAATCTTAACCTGGAAGCATTTAAATATGTATCTGCAAACAAGATCCTGTTACTCCTAGTCTGAATGGTCAAAACAGTCAGCTCAAATCCCAAATTAGTGATTGCTTGCTCTTGTTGTGTGCAGCACTCCAGGATACCTTGCATTAGATTAGTTGTATCTCTCCCAAAGGGATTCCACTGAGCTAGAAGCTAGCTTAGGGGTCAGATGATCAAATAAAGGAGTATTTGATAGGCTAGCAGTTACTTAGCTACAATGTGAGAACATCAAGAAAGCCTGCAAATCCAAGCAATATTCCAAATCCCGGGTTTTTATTTGACTGGAAGTACAACTGAATTCAGTGGGAGATTGGAAAACAGTATGTAAGGAAGCATCTGTCTTGCAGAATGGAAATCAGTTGTGTTTAACCCATGAAGGCTAGCTTAAAGCAGACTTTTTGTAGATACTGTTAATATTCAGGGCATTTTATAGTAAGTTTCTCAATTGTGTATTAAGACATGACATCGCTGGGACTAATAAGCACTCAAAGCCATGTAAGAGCATGTGTCACATGTGGTAGTGTGAAGGAAGCTGGTTTGACTGGCCTTTATAAAAAGGCTAGCCATTAAATAGCCAAGAATCACTGCCAGAGGGTGACTCATTCCCCTGTTTTAGACACCTGGTTTTGTTGGGAGCAACAACCTGTCTGTCAGAGCCAGCCTCTTCAGTGACTGTAAGACAAACCTAGATACTCTAGTCTGGTGCTGAAACCTGCCTCTTTTAATATGGGTTTTGACACAGTTTTAGATTCTATTTGCTTCAAGAACATGTAGTCTGTTTTGAGGAGGAAGAAAAGGAGATTGTAAGAGTTTCTTTCTACCTCTTCAGTATCCAAACTTAGTAATTTCTGATATGGGCAGTCATTTGGGTGTTGGTAAAACTTTTGCATAACTTAATGGAGATGTTTTGAGAAGTATTAACTTTTGCAAAGATCCCGTGCTCTGTAGCAAATACAATAGGAATACATGGATTATATAAAACAGTTCACGTGGAAGGAAGAAAACAGTTAATACAAGACACCAAACATACTTGATAAACAACGTGAAAATGAAGCTTAGCTTTTATGTGATCTTCTGCTTGAAATGAACTGCTAAAATGTATGGAAGGAAGAAAAAAAACCTTTTATATGCTCTGGTTAAAAGATTCTCCAAGTAGACGCCTCTAAAATGGCTTTTTGCACTCTGATCCAGACTGTTGATAGGATGAATTGAAAAATTCTGCTCACGTGGAATGGTGTTCGCTTCTGGCTTCCACTTTTTATATGGAGCATGTATGATGTTGCTTCAGCATCCATTGATGGAGGCTGCCCTGTTTTCTTGGCATCTTTTGAAGAGAACACTGACAGAGCCAAGTCCTACAAAATTACTTCATGCTTGTTCTTTCATTGCCTTCTCCTTTTCATATGGAACTGCTCAATGGAGGAAGTATCATGGGTGAATGCTGGAAAGTTGCTGTAATGTTAACTTTACTTTGATTTTTCTTTAAATAAAAACTTTCACAGGTCTTTGCATATGGCTAGGCCATTTTTTTACTCATTCAAGCTAGCCAGGTGGGTCAGCTGAGTCCCTGGTTTCCCTTGAAGTGTTTGTTTTAGTTAACCGGATGTCTGGCCTCTGATCTATCTGCACAGTAGAAACTTATAATTGAAGGGACTTTAGGTATAGGAAGGAAGCTGGGAAATCCCTTCCTCCTCCTCTTTTTCAAACCTGCTGAAAAAGCCCTAACTGTTCTTTGGCTAGCTGTGCAGTACGGAAAGTATTTCTCACCTTCTCTGTATATGTTTTCCCATGGGACTTTTAAAAATGTAAGTCTGGGGCTCTCAGAGGGGGTTAATGAGCTGATTAAGGCTCTGTATCTTGCTAAAAATATTAGTTAAGTCACAACAAGTTTCAAAGCTGAAGTTGATATGAAAGATATTTAAAAGTAAAATGCAGTGTAAAGAATCTACTTCAAGGTGCTTAAATGTGAGGCATCACATTATGGCAAAGATGATGATCTGTGGTTTAGAGAAGCTCGAGTGTTTGCCCAGGTACAATTTAGTGACAAGAGATCTGAAATCTTGTTTGTCTTTGTCTTGCTCGCTATACATTTATGGGGCTTGCTGACCATAGCAAAGATTTAGGTTGGACTTGATGATCTTACAGGTCTTTTCCAACCTTAGTGATTCTGTGATTCTGTGATCTTTCTGCTTTGGTTCAGATAGTTTATTCTTTTTAACTACAGAAAGGTAAGTTAAAAAGGTCATCTTTTTCAGTTGTTGTCAGAACTGTGTAAATTACATATTTTAGTTGTATGTTCTAAATCATACACTGCTTGCACAGCCTGAAAGGATCTGAAAACACTCCTGCTGTGAGCACACTGTAGTGCTGGAATTCATCCAAAGCAATGCCCCATGAAAGAATGGTAGATATGTCTGTGTGAGAACAGCCTACTTGGCAATGTTCAAAATGCCACTGGGTTAAAACAGAGTAACTGCAGCTTTTCAATAAAGGGAATCTGACAACTCTGCAGACAGCTGATATGGACCTGTAACCTTTCCCTTTTAGCATAGCAAGTGACCGTGGCAAGCGTTTGGGTGAATTCTTCGATGTTATTGCATGAAAAGGAATGTAAAGTAAAAGTCATCTTTATTCAGCTGGCTCTAGTATTTGCTTGGTATTTGATAACTAAAATTACAGAAATTACAGTGGCAGTAGGAGGAGCAAGAGAGTGGAAGCACGGCTGCATCAGTATTCTGTGTAGCTACCAATCTTTCATATATATTTTCTGTTCACACAGGTATTTCTGAAAGCTATGCTAATTGGAATCATTATTCCTTTTTATTCAGACTCTTGCTGATGTTGGAGTAATTCCTGGAGGTGATATGACACCAGAGGCAGCCCTAACTAAACTGTCATACACGCTCAGCAAGAGTAAGCTTAGCTGGGAGGAGAAGAGGCAGGTAAATATTTCAATGTGACCTTGAAAGGCTTTAACTTTCTCATTTACTGTGCTAACTTCTGCTTAGCTGAATGCCATGAGCTTCTTCATTCCATTTAAAAGCAATTGGTTCCAGAGCCATAATGTGAACATCACGTGGGTGTGTTTTTTTTTTCTTAAGGAAAATACTGTTAGGCAAATGAATGTATGTAGATTGGGAGAGAAAATAATTTTATGCATAAGTCAGGTGAAGACTGTGACTGAGCCATAAAAATGCCACCTTTAAAAGGTAGCAGTCTACCTTGGACATTTCTGTACTAAAAACCCTTATGTGGAAATTCATATGGGAGACAGAATCCCAACCCTACTGCAGTCAGCAAAGATCTTGTCATTGATCTTAGTGTGGTAAAGATTTCATCCAAGACTCATTCACACAAAGCTAATTCTGAAAATAAATATTGCCTGCAGCCTCTTCCTTTATAGCATTACTCATGACAGTGTTAGATTTTGTTTCTCTAAGAGGAGATACACTTTATAAATACATAAAAAAAAATAGAGGATTATTCTAAGAACCATTGTAACTGATTTTAAAATCATAGCCCCTTTAACAATGTTCTTACTGTTCACTGGTGCTTTTAATCAAGGCTTTTTTTACTCAAATTATATAGTTAGATATAATGTTCCTTTCATACAAGGAACATATAGCTCTGAATTAGATAGGGGAGCAGCAGTCTGCAGGAATGCATGTGTTTCTATGCTTGTATGCAGTGAAATGATAATCCTGACACTTTGAGAGATGACGTCATGATAAGTCACTCTCTAGACTTAAGCACTGCATGCACACGTGTATCTTACGGTGGTGTTTTGTTTTTATTAAAACTGAAACAAATTTGATTGTTATTTCATGCTCAGTATTTTCCAACCAGTAGCAGCTCTTGAGACAAATATATTTGGATACCTATGAGCATAAGTGGGGTGGCTGGAAGTACCACTTACCGTGCCTGGAAACAGTTACAGACTCTGATCTTTCAGTTGTTTGCTAAAGCCCTGACTCTGAATAATGAGAGGAGGAGGGGCTACGTGTTTCTTCAGTGAAGATGGCAAGAACACACTCTGTGCAAGAACATGCTTGACAGGCGACATAATGCTGTGTGAAGAGTAGTGGTATTGCACGTGTTTGTGTATATACACTTTAGAAACCCAGGCTTTTCACTGATGCCCCTTTGGTACACTCACTGACGCTGGAACATACGTATACTAGCCTGGTTTTTTAAATGCAGACTTTAATCTTCTTGCACAGAGGATTACTTGAGCTGGGACAGGAGAAACTTTCCCAGCTGGCTTCCTGCCTAGATGTGCGAGTTAAAACTTAATTTGTGATCCAGTTTACTGAAGTGAGATAGCTGACTTACTCAGGTGAGGACTTACTTGGTGATAGGACATTTTAGGTACCACTGGCACAAGGTACTCCTGCATCTTCGTGTGCTGCCCTTTGGAATGTGCTACGCAGTTTTTGTGTGGTGGTGCTGGGACCTCCTTTATATGGTTTGGAAAAACAGAATAAATTTTGCAATTTCTTTGAGTTAAGCAGGATTGGTTTCCTCATTTGACTCATTGTACAGACCCACAAACAATTGTGTTGGCACAACTAAGGGAGCAGCGTGCTGCATTGCCTGGGCAGGAATGAGTGGTAGAGACCAGGAGAAGAAGAAAGCCTGGAAATATGTTGTCTGTGGCAATATCTTCAGCTAAACATATCACCAAACAATAGTCTCCCAAGAGACGGAAGCTCTCCTGAAGCTGGCATGGTTATTTTAGGATTCTCTTTCAACACAAAGAAGCAAGGAATGTGCCCCCAGACACATGCAAATGGCTGCAGAGCTGGTAGGACTGAGTAAGGCACGTAGGGCTTTGCACTGGGTGCATTTAGCACAGGTGCCAATTGCTAAGGTTACCTGTGCAAAGCAATGATCTCAACCTGTCAAACTCTAAAAGTGTGCCAAAGCAGTTGGTATCCTCTGAGTTACACGTATATGGGACTCTTCCAGCAGACGGCTACCGTGTTGTCAGTGCTTGGAGGTTTTTTTTTTAATAAAGGGCATGCCTAGACATAAGTAAACCTGGGGCATTCCTCCTTCCAACATCACATCTGTTTCTTGCAAACTTTCACAATCACGCTTTTTAAAATTCTAATTGAAATAACTATGTGCTTTATAGCTGCATCAGCAACCTTTCGTGAAAGAGTGCCAGTATGTAAAATTGTCAGAATTGAGGAAACCAGTTGCTTTTTCTTAATGACTGGCTTCTCTCTCTGTTCTTCAGATTTCCCACAACCTGTCTTTTGGCATATTTTCTTTATTGCCATGTTCAAGCACTTTCTACACATGAATTGGCTGACCTTTTTTTGGTTATTTTTTTTTTTCCCTGGTTATATTGGATGCACCCATCCTGCAAAGTGTTACACGCCTGCTTTAATGTTGAATGACTAGTACTACTGAAGACCCTCTGCATTCAAAGCTGGCTTTATGACCAAATTTTAACAAAATCGGGGCTAATGGAGCTGTTTGAAAATCCATTGAAATACATGACCGTCCACAGGTAGCACTGGGCTTTGTTTTGAGGCCTACGTACATAGTCTGTGTAGGAGTACTGAGGTTTGGGAATGGTAGCAAAAGGCAGCATTTCAGAATATTCCAGTCTTCAGCCTCACTTTGCTAATTACTCACTATCTTTATGTTTTTAAGTAGGCTGCAGCTTACCCCACTAGGGAACTTTTGTCTGCGTACTCTAAAAATTGGGGTGTTTTGTTATGTGCTTATTTTGGTTTCTTTGCTTTGGAAGAAAGTTTTATTTGCCTGTCCCTTTTTTTTTTCCCCTTTTGTCTTTTTAAACTTACTTACAATCTTTGTGGGACAGTAACTATTTCTTTAATCTTTTGTCTGCATTCAATTAGTTTCCATAATTCCTCCAAAAATTTTTCTAACTTGATCCTAAGGACTACCACCATATTTTTCCTCTGCTAACAAAGGATTTGATTACTTGCTTTTCAGATGCTGAGTGAGAATCTAAGAGGAGAAATGACTGTTGTACCCACAGGAGCCAAGATCTCTCTGAGAGATAGCAAGTTTATTCAAGTGATTGCCAAATCTCTAAGTATCTGCAGCAAGGAGGTATATACTTAAAATATTTAAAATTGAACTCATGTAAAGCTGTAAACTGAGTTAAATGAACCTAGCTTAAAGATGAACAGCAAAGCTGAAAGAAAAATGGAACATTGGAGCTTTTATGTTTTTTAGTACTGAGTGTCCCAGCTAACCAGTTGGGTTAGGGAGAAAGGACACAATGACAAGCATAACATTAAAATGTTTTTAATTAAAAACATATTAACTTTTTTTCCCTCTTTGTAGCCCCATCTTGAGTTTATTTTCTTGGCTGGCTGGTTGCAATAACAAGCCTCAGACAGTTGCTGTAATTCAGGGTATCAGTGATATGAAAAAGTGCTTTGTATTTTTGTGGTCAAATGTATTGACAGTTCGGAGCAATCCAAATAATAACGGGTAAAACAGCTTAATTGTACACGCAGTCAAAGAAGGCTGATAATAAGGAAGCACTACACAAGTGTAATTTGTGGTGTTTAATATTAGTCCCTCCCAATTGGAAAAATCAGAAAATATAGCATTGGTTGTAAGATACAAGTATTTGCTTTTCTCTTGGCTTGGCTTCAGGGAAGATGGGATTTTTAGTAAGCGTGAGAAATGGGAGGATGTTTAGGGGATCTATGGGGCTTGTCAGTGGAAGTTTGGAAGTATGGGTTACACAGATATCTGAGGAATCACATGAATAAAGTTGATCCAGTCTTGAGGAGACTGGACTATATGGTCTTTTCCAACTCCTACCAGCACTGCTTCTCTTACTGTACTGATGTGTAACTATGGCAGTACAGGGATGGTAATTAGTGTGTGCACCTTAAATGGTATATATAGATATCAGGTAATTGTAGTGTTGCCAGGGAGGGATATAAATCTTCATGGATGTGAGACTGACAAAATGTAAAAGAAACATGAGACTTCTTTCCTTCCAAGAACTAAATGCTACCATTTTTAAATAACGAAATGACTAATTTGGAAACTTTACATGAAAGCAAGGCAGTGTTTTTATGACTTGGACATCAATCATATTAGAGGTGAGGCTGATATAAAATGTTTAATTTTATTTGTTTCTCAGGAGTTAGAAGCCATAAGAGATGCATTAATTCCACCTTTGGCTTGTGCTGCAGCTAAACTGGGTGACATAGATGCACTAAGAGCCATAGCAGAAATGGTAATGTAATAACAGTTTGTACAAAACACAAATTTTTAAATAGAGCTATAAATGATGGGAGAAAGCTATGCTCGCTGGGAAGCAACTACCTAAGTCTTAGAATCAAAGTGCTTTGACTAATACAATTGGTTTCTAGGCTCTTCAGTCTTTGCCTTTCAAAACTGGTATGTTCTTTGCCCTATCTGGTTCTCAGCTGTTTATATTTTCTTTTGAACTGTGAAAATACAGGTAGATTAAAATGCAAGTTCTTATCTGCTAACTTGGAAGACTTTAAAATGGTTTGTGCTGCTTTCTTTCCCTTAACTTTCTTTATGCATATTCACAGTATTCAGCTTTTGGATGTAAATCTGTCATGATTAAAAAAAAAGAACTTGAAAATTATATTTAAGCAAAACACAGTGCAATGCTAATTCAGGATTTTTGGTTCTCCCCATAACTCTAGCTTGGGTTATACCTGAAAAAAGAAACAGGCACTTCCCTGTATCATCTTCTACACGTCTTTTTTTTTTTTTTTCCTTCCCCTCATTGCCTTGGTTTACCCTACTCTTGAGACTTTAGTAATGGGCCTCGAGAAAGGATAAATTTATCTTAAAAATAACAATAAACTAAGACAAGTAAAATTAGCAGACTAGAGGCACAAAGCTGTTGTATGGCATAGTGCAATAAAGAACATGTCTGAAGGGGCTGTAATGAGAATATGTGTAGAGGGGGGAACATGCAGAAGGTGGAACAAATATCTTTATTGGTGCTAAAACCATGCTACAAGATAAAGTTTAAGTTTATAATTTTAGTGGCAGAATTAAAATGTGGTGTATGCATCTACTGTTGTACCAACAACTTAATGTGCAGCCATTATCTTTTTAGCATGCGAAGGATCTGTCCTTTTGTAGGGTGGAAACTTCAGCTGTGGAGACTATGATGGCCGAACTCCACTCCATATTGCAGCCTCTGAAGGGCATTTACCATTAGTTGAGTATTTGTTGACATCTGGCGCAACTGTTTATGCTAGAGACAGATATGGATCTACCCCACTGATGAACGCAATCAAGTTCAGGTAACAAAATAATTTATACACCAATCTATGTAAAGTTTATAAACTTTCTATCATTTTGGATTTAAAGTCCATCCCTGTGTTTTGGTCTTGTTTTGTCTCAGCAGTCATGTGTAAATGACAGCAGTTAAAATAACACAAACCAGTTTCATTTCAAAGGATGTGACTAGCCTAAATTAAAAGATTTTTTAAAATAATATGACATGAAAGGAAACAACTTGGTATGCATGCAGAATTTTAGCATAAGGTAACTTATTGCTGCCTTCCTGCCAAGACCTTGTCCCTAATTTCAGGACTCCACTCTTTGTTATGAGGTTTCCTTATAAAACAGAGCCAAACTGATCACTCCTTTTGTCTGTCAGAAGTGAGAGTGCAGGACCAAGGGTGGTCTGTTTTCTTTCTGCCCTTCCCTTTCTCATCAAGACCAGACTGTTTCAATTAGCACAAAATATACCGGTAGGTTGACATGTTTTAATCTTTGCTTTCCACCAGTGCTTTCCCAAGTCTCTTGCTAGGTGACTGGGTTTTTTGATTTTTTTTTTTTTTTTTTTTTTTTCCCCTTCCACCCACTCATAATTATATGGAATGGCTGCATGGCTCTGCCT
This sequence comes from Gavia stellata, assembly GCF_030936135.1. Taxonomy (NCBI): domain Eukaryota; kingdom Metazoa; phylum Chordata; class Aves; order Gaviiformes; family Gaviidae; genus Gavia; species Gavia stellata. Next base: position 12,015,745 of record NC_082600.1, on the reverse strand, counting down.
GCTTTGTGGATTTCCTCTTCCTGTTGTTCTGGATGTCAGCAGTTCTTGAATGGTAGTCATGGACATGCGATTTACTGGTCTTTTCCATGTTGTATAGTTCTAAGGAATGGCCATAGCACAGAATATAAAAATTATCAGATATCAAAATTTAATTTTAAAACACTTAGTTTATATAGCCTGGGGATTCACAGAGCCATTGGTCTTCTAACGTGTTAGAAGCTGCATGCCCTAATATCTCCTTGTTTCTTTGATCCACTTTCAGCTCCTTATCTCATATTCAGTCTGTATGATGGCAGGAGAAGAGCTTTTTTCTGTAAAGGAGCTTGGAGTGATAGAATTTTCATGGTCTTCATGGATGTCTGTCCCCAAATATTCCTACAGCTTTCTAATGTTGACAAGTTCACCTGGTCTGTCAGGCTGGAGCTAGCTCCCTGGGAGGTCTGACAGTCCTGGTTTTGCATTGGCTGCAGGAATAATTTGAAGGCTTTTTCTGTCTCAAAGACCAAATGTAGAAAACTCATCAGGCTCTATTAACTTGAGATCTGGTCCTGTGTGACCACACTGTGCTATTGCCATACCTACTGCATGGTCCCCTATGGCTTTGTAGTTGTTGCTTTATCTCATGAATGTATAAGCCCTTCAGTGGCAAACCCGTAAAGTCTTAAAGCAAAAACAAGCCCAACAGCAAATCAAACAAATAACCTCGCAGCTGAATAGAGGTGGCTCTGGTCCAATGTGAGAAAATGCTAAAGCATTAGATACCATTAGATGTTCCTGCAAATCAGGCACCTACTTTTTTTACCGCACCCATCTACTGCCTGAGGAATTTCACATGAGCTTGTTGTTTGGATTCCTTAGCATTGCCACTCCTATATTAGACTCCTACTATGACTCTTAAGCTCTTTAAAACTGCACACCCATTTTGATACAGGGAATTGTAAAAGGAAACTGCACCATAACCATTTTCAGTTTCTCTTTTTGTTTCTACTGTTGGGATGAGAGGAAGAGTTGACTTAGAACTAATCTCATAAATGTGTATTTAGGATCCACTGTGTACTCACTGCAGTTCACACTGATAAGCATATAAAGGAGAACGGTAAAGATCAGACAGCTGTATATGTGCGTAATTAGATACCCACTAAAAAGATTTCTGTTACAGAAATATTTAAATTCTATTTATTAAACAGTTGTGTGCTGAAAGTGAAGAGATTATCCTGATGCAGTGTACAAAGTGGCAGAAAGGGAAGGGGGAAAACTGGTCTTAATGAGCAGTCAATGCTTTGAACTGTTTAATATTGTAACTTTCTCAATTTTACTGAATATTGCATCAGCTTAATCCCATTTTCTGAGTATTAATGTTTGTTTAATTGGCATTTAACTGCAGTACAGTATCCACTCATCCTAAAAATAGCTTTCTTCCAGTTTTTTATGTCACATTTCTCAGTGGCTTGCCTTTTAACCTAGCAGGCAGACCTATATAATGATAACTGATTTCTTTTTACCATTTAATAATTTGTAAAGATGATCTGTTATGTCTCTTAAAAGCTTTTTAACATAGCACTGTCAGCTGGTAGACTGGCAACTTGAGCTATATCAATGACAGTCTCTTAAAGACAGAAAATTTAAGTGACTCTTTCTTTGTTTCTTTAGATGGTAAAATGTGGAGTCCCTTTCTAAATAAGAAATAAACTACTGCATTTCCGCTTTTTCATTGTAACTCTGTAATTTGCGTGTAGTCTCATTCGCTTTATGCATGAAGCTAAACAGACCACTGTTAATTTAGGCCAGTTGCTTGACATATCAAAATTAGTAGCATTCCTTTAATTTCTTAGAGTACCCTCAAGGGATAATTCATTTTCAAAACAATAGAATAATATTTTTTTAATAACAGAAACTCTCTAAGCAGGAAAATGTCTTGAATAAAAATTGTGTATATTTTATGTAGTAAAAGCACTTCCATTTACTTGCAGAGCAGTGGTAAAAGGTTGAAAATGGGGAGTTGCTCATATAGTGCTGTGAGAACATCAGATTAGAGGCAGTAAAATTACCTCCCACGTAAATATGAATTTAAATACTTGATATTTTGCAAGGTTACATTTACATTACTTCAGGAAATCTAAGGCAGAGTGAAAATCTAACCACCACTGACTCCAGAAGTGCACTGAAGCCTGTCCTTACAGTATTTGAGCATAAAATTCCCACTGATACCATGCAGAAATACGAACAAGTGAAACTAAGCTGATCCTGCCATAACCATTCCGGTTGCTAGGGGAGCAAGCACTAAAAAGAATGAAGCCAGTCAAGTTTGGATATACATTACACCTGCATTTCTTTAAAGAGAGTTGGTGGAAGGTGTGCACCCTAAGGCCCCAATCCTGCAAACTCTTACATGCATGTTAACTTCACATGTGTGATTCATTCCTTTTGAAGTTGATTCACTTCTAATAAGTGTCTGCCAAGCCAAGGCCTAAGATGATATGTACTGTACGGCACCTTAATTGCTGTGAATCCAGACCCTTTGTGAACTGGTAAAAGTTTAGATGTCTTTATCTGGAACTCAAACTTCGCTCATAGCAGTGAATGTTGAAGACCACACAATCGTTTATTTTGCTATTGATCCATTAAAATATTAGTATACATGGTTTTTTTTTATTTCCAGTGTTATCAATAATGGAATCTAGCAGGGAGGAGACACTAAAACACTTTTTGTCTATTTGTTTTTTCGTTCGGAGAGTGGATGAATGACAGTGGTAGTATCAAAAGGCTAACTTAAGTAACATATGTAAAATATCATTGTTTCTATAGCCTATGTCTGACTATGAGCCACAGTTTGGTAACAGAGCACACTAAGAAAAGGGAGAGTCAGGAACAGTTCACAGGTGACAATAGCTCCTCATGGTTTTGCTTATCAGATGGGGCTGGAATGGACAAGCAGCTGTGCACCCCAGACTAACATGGTGACGTTGGCCTTCCCTCTATACCTTGAACTTTCAGTGTCCAACAGTTGCTCTGCCCTTGGTTTTGTGCTGTTGCCTTAGAGCAGGAATTGCATTTGAACCGTTCCCAAGAAGTTCATGGCTCATGACATCAGCTGAACTTCAGATCGGCTAAACTGTGACCCTTGTGAGGCTTTTGTAAAGCCGCAGGAGAGCAGCACTTAAAGAAAAAACTTCTAAAGACAAATACCTCTCATGTGCCTAAGACATAACAGTATCAGAAAATTCACAGCCAGCCTCTTGAAATATGAATAATGCTCTTGTGGTAGGTACAAGACAGCAGAAGTGGTGCTCTGGATAGGGCTTCAGTTTCTGCAGAATGTAGATACTGTTTGGGTGCAAGTAGGAACAAGCTGTAGCGTGACTTACCTCCTGCATAGTTTTCATGTTGAGTGATGGGAATGTGAGAGGTGGTCCATTTGCTTTCTTGGACTGATCTGCTCTTCATAGTCATGGTACTAAATTTAACACTTTGAAGTTGCACATTACTATTTGTCCCTATTTTTCCTCTCCCTTACCCTTCACTTAGCAAGCAGCGGTATGGCCTCTTCTTCCTACCACACCAAGAAACATGATTTTGAACGATTCCCAGTCATCAGGACATTGTACTTCTATTTAGAAATTTTTATTGTAAGCATTTATTGTAAACACTGTTAGTTTCAATGCTTCGAGATTTATTTTATTTTAAACCAATTTATTCCGTCATTTAAATTTGCTGTATTAAACAGATAAAGTAAATGCCCCCAAATCTGTCTGTATCAAAGATTTATAGGGTTTCACTCAGAGTAGTAATGGCTGTGTGGCATAGGTGGGACATGAAGTGCTTTCTGGAGTGAATCTTGCTACCTGTGAGGAGTAAGTAGTTACAACAGGGGAAAAGAAAAGCCTGGCTCTTCGCTGGAATCTAGAGATATGGGCTTCATAGGGGGAGCACATTGAGGGAGGATACCACACAACATTACATGCTTTGCTGCCTTTCATCTTTTAGTGCTGCCCCATAGCATAGCTTCCATTTTAAAAAGTGCTAGTTTCATGCTGTGATTTCGAGTATAAGGTGTGAAGTGAGGAATACTTACAGGGCAGTCGTTGGAGAGTAAGCAGACACTCACCATGTTCAGTTCTGTACCCAATGTGAGCTTGAGTGAACAAATATGCTCTATTTTAACCTGTTTTAGGTCAAATTTCTTTTCAGCTAATTACTGTTCTGCTTAAGACTGAAATAAAAATTTCATACACGTAGAATTCATTCTTGACCACAGATTGAAAAATAGGAAGCGTGCCATTATTTACTGGCTCAACGAGATGCTTGTGGATGACTAGCCATGTCATAAGGGACCCATCTAAGAAAATATCTTAGATAACTGAAAAAACTTGCGGCATGTGCTGTCCAAGCAATGCTTTGCCATGAAACAAAGAAAAAAAATTTTTTTTGGCTGTCAGTTGAAAAAAAAGTACAATTTAAATAGGTCTATCTGGTAGGTTAAATAACCTATGTTTGGAAAAGCAAAATGATTCCTATAGCATCTGTACAGTTCTTTGTTTAGTTTAAAAATTAAGATCTTATATGAAACATATAAGCTTACGTAGGCTTAATATGGATAACTGCAAAGTAGCTTCTTGTTCAAGATGGAGTTTCCTAAAAAGAAGCAGAGAGACTAGATAAGCAGTTTAGTCCAGTTCTAAAATGGAAATGCCCATGGCTACCTCCAAGAAAATGCAAGGGATCAAGCAGAACATGTATGTGAGCTTATTTTTTATTTTTAATTAATACAGATGAGCTTTTAGGTAATGGATTGAAAAAGCCCATGTATTTCCTATTACAATTATGCCTAACTCTTTATTTTGAAGTGTTATGGTACAGCAACTTGCTTAAAAGAGGAACTATGAAAGTATTCCTGGTCTACTGGTGTCATCATGCTCTTTCTGGAGAAAAAAAACTGTGTTTGGATTTGTGAACTAGATCAATTGTTTAGCAGAGGATCACATCGTCACCTCCTTTTGGAATCTAGTTCTAAACTGCTCACTAGGTCACTTGCGAAAAAAGTATTTTGCACATTTTTCATCTGTCTCGTTATTTTCTATCCACGACAGTACCTTTAGAGAGTGGCCTTTTCCATAGACTTTCTCAAGCATCTGACTAAGCTATAGGAATTGGCTGGTAGTGCTTAAATATCTATTTGTCCCTTTATCTCAAAGGAAAGGACAAGGAAGACCTCCTAAGACTCCAGGTGGAAATAAATAATAAAGGTATTGGGAGGAGGGGGTTAGGAAAAGGTATGCTTTTGTGGCAGGTTTGTAAGAATACTTAGCACAATTTTGAAGCCCTAAAAACCTGATTAGCTTCTACATTAACCTAAAGATTCATTGTTTATCTGCAAGACATATGTTTTATTTAAGACTGATATATATGGGCATTGTATCCTGTAAAACAAAGGAATGATGCTATGTAATAAATGTCCTCACTGTTTGCATGTATTTCAATCACTAATATTTCAAGTGTTAAATTAAGCTAGCACTAAGGTAAAGCTCTTCTGGAGCTGAACTTAACACTTCCATGAGCTTAGTATGTGAACGATGTTTTTTGATAGGGAGGGCAGATCTGTTTACTACATCTGTCACCCTGGAGAAGATTTACTGGTTCTGTGATGGTGGCAAACATCATACAAGAACTTTCGCTGACTGTTTGTGTATATGAGTAATGCTGGACTTAGGGGAAAAAAACCTACCGGTCAAGACACTTTCTCAATTTTTTCTATTCCTTTCACAAAGGCACATAGAAGTGATTAATTCATTACGAGAAACAGGAGCGCACCTTTCAAGCCATGACTTGGAGAACGTTGGAACAATACTCTGCAGGTAAATGGGATATAAGGTGAGGTGGCCCTAAAATTGGGATGGAGGGGGACAGTTTTTCAGAAGAGACTCTCAGAATGGAGAACAGTGTGTAGACAACGTCCAAGAAACAGTTGGGTCCCTGGCACATGATTTGACTATTTCTGTACTAGACTAATAATGAGGAAACAAGTGAAGTGATGAAGATAAGAATCAACTCTGTCGGAGCACCAGTAACTCAAGAGAGCTCCAAAGTAGAGGGAGTATTGTGGGGATAAGTGAACTGGAAGCAAACATGCCAGTTTTTTCCAAGCACTTTCACTAAGGAGGAAGCTGTGCAAGGTGTGATTTAATAGCATCTCTATTTGAGAATAAAGCTGCACATAGTGAATCATTTTTATTTTCTTAAAATCCACTTTTCACTTATATGACAATGGCTTCTACTCTAACCACCATATAACATCCTTCCTAAAAATAACTAAATCAAATAGACAAATAGGTTTAATCCCAAAACTTTTGAACAACTGCTCACCATCTCTATATTTAATCTGTTAAAGCTGGTTTTCCATACACTTGCTTTTAATATATAAGGTGGTTTAATGATATGGATATCTATTATGAAAAGAAATAGATGCTTGGTTTTATTTTTTCCAGTACTGGTCCTGAATTACAAATTACTCTGAAAATTGTAAGAAGGTTTCATGTATTTCCTAAAATTACTTATAGTTTTTGCTTCATTTCTTCTTCTCAAAAACAAACAAAAAAACCCTGAGTACGGGCCTTTATATAAGGACTTGGCAGGAAACCACGAGACTTGTAGGAACCAGCCAGTGCTGTATATTGTCTACAAAACTATAAGGTCAAGGTAAAGCTTATGTGTGTTCTGTACAGAGAGTGGACTCAGACCTTTGAGTAATTCTGAAATCAAGAAGTACTAGCTGGAGTGTTTCTGTTGTCGTAACACTCTCGGAGGAGACTGGGTAATAATACTTTTACCATGAAGCTAAAATATGTACTTCCCAGGGCACTGCAAGTGATAGGACAGAACTAAACCCTTGGTTTGCATAGTTTCCATCTGCCAAGAAGGCAAGAGGAGTGGCTTAGGGAATGGCATTCCTCTGCAAATAAACTGGACCCTTACTTAGCCCTGGTGCCACATGCAGAACCAGTTTGGCTAGCTGACCTGGGAGTAGTATGTAAAAAAAAAAATAAAAAGGAGAACAAGGGTCCTTTAAACAAAAAGTGTTTCTGATGCAGTTTGTTACAGCATTTAAAGGAGAGTCATATACCCCACATCTGTATTGCACAATCTCCTGTTGTTCAAAGCTGGTATTTTGATAATAAACATTTAACATATTTTGAACTTGCATTGATGGTAATAAGTTTAGTATAAAAACAACATAAATCTCCCAAACAGAGGGTGGGAGTGAGTGCACATGTGTGCAGAGGCTGAATGAGGACGCAGCATGGAGTGGTGTACTCGGGATGAGAGGGAAGGGGCTCTCCCACCTCGGTGTGGGTCAGGAGCCAGGGCCGTGGCACTCTCCTGGCTGGCAGCTTGGAGTAGTGGCCACAGCCAGAGGCATGCCCACTGACAGACGTCACTGCTCAGCAGGTACCAGGAGCACAGCCAGCCTGAGGCAGTGGTCAGGCTTCAAGACAGCGCTGAAGTGTCTATGAATGGTGGCTCTTCCATACACTGCTCCTGCAGAGCTGAAGGGCTTTCTTTCCTCTTGCTGTTTTAGAGAGCCCGCCATAGTCTTTTCCACCAAAGTAGACTTTTTCCACAGAGCATTATTCAGATGCCTAAAAGTTATTAAATCTGAGGTACTGGTGTTTGTCCTCCTGCCAAAATGTCTCAGATACTTCTTCTGGAGTATCCTCAGATGACCTGACTGATACACTCATTTTTCCAGCATACTCAGGCTCACTTCTCTGTCCTACCTCTTACCTCCTCCTTTTAAGCCTTCTCTTTGCAGGCACTGGCACTTTCATGGCAGTCAATGTGTTCACATGGTCAAGCTGCTTACAGAACAAGTTGTTTATAACATTTTTTCCTCTGTCTAATTTGAACTGTTTTCCTACATCTCTTCTATCTTGTAACGTGCCTTAAGCTGCAATTTGTACCAGTCTGAATTTGCCACCAAGGCAATATGTCAACTTCTTGAGGTTTAGAGGGACAAAGCTGCTTGCTTTCTAGTAAGCTCTGGGTTCCTGCACTTTCCTAATTTAACTCTTTTCTCCCATACAGTTCTCTCTGAATTAGAAGCTATAATCATGTTTCCCCCCCACCTTGCTGTTTACCTATCCTCAAACAAACTGGCTTTCATAAAAGACCACAAGCAGTGATTTTTGCATTCTAATACTGTCTCCTCAGCTTCCTTCTGTTTAGACTCATGATTTTAGAATAGAATAGTTCAGTTGGAAGATTTTGGGGATAAAATAAAAATAAATGTGGTCCTTTGGCATTGGTGATGTTTGAGAGGGAAAGGAGTACCAACCAGAACTAAGAGTTGGACAGTATCAGCATGAACTCTTGGGTAGGAAGTGGAGATGCACATAGGTGCAGCCAAGGTGATATAGTTATTAAATCTTTCATGGTTTCACTTGCTGGTTTCTTTTTTTAAGTGAGCGGTGTTAGCCTGATTTTTTAGAATTACTTTGTTCATGTTTGGTATCTGGTTCATGGCTTTGTTTTGAAATGAGAAAGAGGTCTCAATGTTAGTAATCTGTTAAAAATGTCAGAATCTCTTCTCATATTGCAGTAGTATTGTCATCTGTCTGCAAAACCAAACCGTGACTAGATAAATTGGGACACAGCCTATTCTGAAGGCTTGTCAAGTTCTGGAGTTGGTAAACAGTTGCTTTGTGTTTCTTTTTTAAAGGAAAAAAAGTCTGTATATAATTGAGATACTCTGTTCAAGTCTGTATTCACAAAATTAAATAGGGGCGTAAAGCCAAACCAGCTTTCTCTTTCATATTTTTAGATTTCATAAAATGATATGATATAATATACAAGAATGCAGCCTTTCCAAATCAGCAACTTTCAGAATTAGATGCCTCTTCAGTCTGACATAAACTTGGGAGGTAAGGCTGGGAGAGGAAGGATGAATACGCCTCTACAGGAACTGGGACCAAGCTTCTAATGCCTACTATCTTTCCGAGAAATCTGTTTGTCTCAATGAAAGAGAAGTGGAGATACTGGCTAAGGGCAGCACTCCTGAATATGTTCAGGATAGAACAGCCTATGCCTTGTGCTGGACTTTTAACTTGCTTTTTGAGGATTTTCATTAAAAAAAAATAAAATTCTCTTCTGTCACAGTGATGATACACCTAAAAAAGAAAGTATTTCCTCATTACTTTATATAGACACTGAAAAAGGAGAATTGCTGAAAAAGCCGATCTTTGTGTCCCTAGGAAAGATGAAATCCTAGTACCTGAGGAGGCAGGAGGGAACCCCAAGGTGTCATTTAACTGTACTCATTACTTCCCAGATCTAGAACTGCATTGGCCCTTGTCCTAAACACTCAGAAACCTGAGCAGCTTCACTCCTCTTTTGATGTACCTTGACAGTAACAGAGCAGTAAACAGCAGCTCCTGTAACTGAGTTTGCTTGATGCTGGTCTGACAGGAGGCACAAAATCAGAGAGCATAACTGCATTATCACTATCCTTGTTATCTTAGCTCTATGATAGTCATGGCCCCATTAGCAATGCTGAAACTGTGAAATGGGTACATAATATTTCTTTCTAAATGCAAGAGTCGTTGATAAGCAGCATACCTGGGATTATGTGCTGTAAAAGGTATCAATCATAGTTTCGTAAACTGTGGTATGTAGTTCTTTGTCAACAAAGCAGGTTTTAAACAGCCTAATGAGCGTATATTGAAGTTATTTCTATTGTATTTCATGATATGAAAATTACGGACTTGCTGCTTAGAGGATGTACTTGTAGTTGGAATTGCTGCTGTAACTATCTCTGAGAAAAATACAGAAAAAAGGTCCCTGTAGTGTATGTTGAGAAGTCCTATGTATATATTTGACTATATGAAGTACACTTACATTGTGTAAAGGAAATACAGATGTGCTTGGCTTGACTATGGAGATCTGAAATTGGAGAAAATGTTTTGTGGTGTTCTTGATTATAATCAATTTAGTGAATAGTAGGTATCTTCTGTTTTGAGTGGTATCTAAATTTTCTCGCAAGCTACATCACTTTTTTTGTTCTCTGTGTCACAGTCCCTGTAGAATATATTTTTCACTTGATCAGTAAATGGCTGCTGCAAAATTGAAGATACTTCTGTGTATTTGGATTGCTCTAATGTCATGGAAGGAGACCACTTCACAATGTTGACCTCTGGCACTGGGGGTTAAATTGCTCTTTCTGAACAGGCGCTATTAGGCAGTTAATTTTCAAGCAAGTGTAGTAGTCCTTGTTTGTTGCTTACAGTGATGCTAGCTGAATTGCCCTAGGTATGTAGGTTGCTAATATTTCTAAATGTGCTGGTCTTTGCCCAAAGTGGTTTCCACTTTGCACGTGGCTGAACGATGAGATTCTGTTTAGCAAATACAGAGCTTTCCTGTCCAGTGTTGGAGACGCTTGTAACTCTCACTTGCTAGGTAGGCTGTTCGTTTGTTCCTTAATTCAGGGACCTTCCAGTGTCAATGGCAAGAGACTTGTCTTTGTAAATAAAGGTAATTCTTGTGTTCCAGAAGTGCCTGCTAAGCAATTTCTTCTCTGCTCTACCAATGCTTACACTTACTTAATGCTTACTTTTTCCTGAACTTTCCTTAAGGACTTTGCACTAAGCTTCCTGCTAGACCTCCTTTGCCCTCCTGTTTTCTTATTGCTTCCGAGGGGCCTTTTTTGCGATGGCAGTTTTCATTGATGATTTATTGATTCTTTTTTTCATGATGTCAGACTGAAGCACTGTTAAACCTCATAGCACTGCACTGCCATTTCCCTGTCCCCCAAAGGCCCCAGCTGTAGGTCTTCTGCCCTGCCTCAGGGCTGGTAGGATTGCATGGAGGAATACAGAGAGAGACCGTTGGCTTTCCCGTTTCCCGACCTCTGGGACTGCTGCAAGCAAAAGCCTCCCTCTGACTTTCTGCTCAGACTGCTGCAATTAGAGGCTTCCACTCCCCTGAAAACATTTTTTCAGGTACTTAAAGAGATTTAATCAACACAGAAGTGATTTCAGCCTAGCAGAGAAGTGAATGTTGCAGCCTTGCTTTCAGGGTTTCTTCCATAAGCTTACCTGATTGCCCCTTGCATCTTCCAGCCTTCTCCACTCTCCACCAGCTCTGCCTGGCTTCCTTGTCATACCCAGGAGCCCATCGCTGTCCTCCATCCCTGCTGCCAGCAGTATGCCGTTCCCCCACAGCGAGCACTGTTCAAGGCAGCAAACTCTGAACTTAAGTTTGGGGAGGGTTCCCCTTCTCTTAATGAGATTCAACCTCACTTGATGATTGTCGGTGTAGTTCTGCTGAAGCAATCTGCGAGCACACGGCAAGCTCAGGTCTGGAGTCTGACAGATGTTGGTGTCTTGAGAAAACTGAAGGTAGTCCTCCCAGCCTTGCTGTCAGTTCAGCCTGCCTACGGGCTTGGTACAGCTAGTCATGCTTTTGCGTATGTACAGGCTGTTAGCCATTCTTTTACCAAAATAAAAATGAACCTTAACTATTATGGATGAGACTACCAGCAGATGTGCGAAGAAACAATCTGGTGCACATTTCTCTGAAAACTTTCACTCACTTATTTGTATGTGATTCATTTTGATCCTTTCTATTGCTTGTTACACATGGCAGATAGAGGTCATCTTCAAAAGGCTTTTTTTTTGCTTGCTGCCCATTTAAATCTTACAAATTATCTTATAAAACTCAAAAAATGTAGCTGTGTTACTGTAAAAATGATATGCTGTCATAACTTTTGATAGCAAACATAGTTATGCAGACTTGTGAAGGGGGTTTCTTAATGGTTTTAAGGCACACTGATTGCTAGCACATCTGCTTGTGCTCTCACTTACTCAGCTGCATCTTGATTTAGCCATTGCCCTCCCCCCAACTCATTTCATGAGATAAATATTGTGTTGTGAAATATGAAACTGCATGACTTTTTTCCCCTTTGGACATAGTCACACCCACTATGTGAAACTAGCCTGTTTGTAAGTACTTATAGCACAGCCCTATTAATTTAAGGAACTGATTCATCAAGCTGTGTTGCTTGCTCAGCTATTCAAAGCTGTTGTAACAGTGTTCCTTTACTTACCTCTCTACCCCGGCAGCCATGTTGAGCCTGTTCTGGTTCAGCGTTTGCCTGCTGAGCTAATTGACAGGACCCAGGAGCACACTGAAATGGACTGAAAGATCTAGAACCAATATTAATTATTCTTTTTCCAGCCTTACAGCTAAAGGTGATGTGGATGGGCTGTATGCCTGGTACCTAGCTGGTGCAGACCTGGAGCAAACTGGTTATGATGGCAGGAATCCCCTACAAGTAGTAAGTGTGCATACGGCTCTACTCTGTATGGCGTGCTAGCTGTGTGAGTAATAATGCACGCTGTCAGATAATATTAGTTTGGGAAAAGTAAATGCTGCTTTGGGGACTATAAACCGGATTAGAGTTTGTTACAAACTCAAGTCTCTGGTGCTGTTCCGAAGTAATAAATTGTTGGAGACAGAATTTTCTCATCTATGTCAGAGGAATTAAAATTTAAATTGGATTTTAATTATTTTGTGGTAACATATTCTTACTTCCCACAAGTAAGTATTTGCATGTCCTGGTGCACAGGATGGCAGGATTTATTCATGTTTCTACTTACAGGCAGAGGCTACAGGGCATAAGGAGGTCCTTGACTTCCTTAGGCAAAGGCAGTAAAGAAGGTAAGATCTTGTTTTCAAGTGCTAGATTTCTGAAATGTACAGATCAGCCTGAACATATATGAAGGGGGATCTTGTATTTAAGCCCTAGTTCATCCTAGGGCATCTGGTTTCAGCTGCTGTCCCTGCCTTAGTTTCTGATACGACTCTGTCTACTTTAATCCTTCTTTGCAGAGTAGGGCTAATGTTTATTCCTCTTTCTGCCTGAGCCTGGAAGTGCCTTTTTATGGTGCGTTCCACAGTGTGGTTCTGAACTTGGTTGGGAATCTAAATGCTACCAAAATAAAACCACTGAGGGCAGCAATGTCTTGGTCTGTTAGCCCATTGCAATAAATTGCTCCTCCGTCTAGCCTGCATTAGAGAGGAAATGCCTTTTATCGGGCACTTTGCCACGCCTGGTTTTCAGGGTGCCGTGCCCCCAGCACAGGAGCATGCCCTTCTCCAGTAGAGCTGCGAGGCGATCGCAGCCGTTTGGCTGCACAGCCTCCCACTCAGGCGGTGCTACTATGGTACCTACAGCATTTCCACATGTGCCCTCCCTCAAGCTTTTAATGGCGCACCTTACACCAGCCCATCTTCTAGTGTAACATAGTCAGCCACCACAGGAAACGTGGGGCAGATTCTTAATAGGCAGGAATTAGTTGTACTACACACGTAGACTGCAGAAGGCTCCCTTTCAGCAGAGAGCTCTGCCGAGGGCTTGCTCCCCCTCCGGGCGCAGGACAGGGCAGTGCCATGGCCTCTGTCTTACTCAGACCTTACATGTAGCTGCCTGGTTGTCTCTGACATGGACTCCCGCATGAATCGCTTTTGTGCTGCTAACATACAAGGTGTGTTTCCCTAGCTGTGTGCATGTGAGGCGGGTGTGAGCCTCGTGTTCAAAGCATCAGATCTGACAAGTCTCTCTATAGGAAACTTGTCTGGGCGTTTGACCTTCTCCAGTGCTATGCTGTAACTAGAGACATTTAAAACACTTGCCTTTCATTTCTCAGAACTCCTTTCTGATGCAATATGTTGTTGATTTAGATATCTCTTCTCCAATATATTGGCAAGTCTAATCCCAATTTAAATATTGGTTAAGAGATGGTTTCCTTTATTAAATAAAATTAACACAAAATTTAGTTAAAGGTTTTGCTGCATCCACAGCTACCTTGCCTCTTGTGTGTCTCATTTGATCAATGAGAGTGAATTAATGTGTATATAAGTGGGGAACTGCAACTGGAACAACCGCATTTTTTCATCAGTGTGTCCTGGTCTAAATGAACATAGGACAGAATCAGGCATTTTTTGTTTTCTTGTAAAGTTTTGGGGTTTTCTTTGGTTTTAGCTGATATAGCGGGATTAGATAAAATCACAGTCTCAAGCATTTAAATGGAAGTTTTCCAGTGTCGAGGATGAAGACGCTAAAAATACCTTCAGAATATGGGTTATATTGCAAAGCGATTTCCATTTTCACTGAAATATGTCTGCAAAAATCACTTTTCTTTTGTAAGTGGGGAGTGAATATGTTAAATCCTCAACTCCTACAGGGATCATCTCTTAATTCCTTCGGACTGACCCACGAGTATAGTAGGCAGTCTGAAGGAAGTCTTCAGTACTGCATGAGAACTTGCATGGCAGGCTACAAGGTAATCTCTTCTCAGGAAGGTTTTGGATACTGCCTAGTTCTAAACATCCTTTTTCTCTTTCTCCAGAGGCTGTAGAAGATGGTCACTCCTCTCCAGAAATGCCAGCTTTGAACATTAATGGTGTTAAGTGGTTGTGGGAGGAAAAGAGGAATGGAACAATGGTAGCTGGGCTTGGAGCATACAGAAAAGCTAGAGCTTAGAAATATTCTTTATTTAGGATCACATTAAGTTCTTACTGATTTTCTAAAAATTATTTACTGCCTTATCTTTTAATCACTTTTCTGAAAAGAAATTTTTTATAAAAAAGCAAGGCTGGAATGTATTGCCTTTACTGTACAAGTTCTGCTTCTCTTTTGAGTTGTCTTATGTTAAATCAATGAGGACAGTATTGCAGGCGTAGCAAACGGAAATGCTGTGGTGAATTCATACCAAGAAAAAACAGTGGATTGTGCATATCTGGGTTTCAGCTAATAAAATCTCACAGGAACAATGTTGGTTTCACTTTGTCTGTTTTTTGCAATGGCTTGTATCACTTCAGTTGCAATTACAGCAATTGTGAGTGTCAGTGCAAACAATTGAATCAGTCATGGGCATCTGCCTGCAGTTGTGTACTAATCTTCACCAATGTGTCACTATAAAACCTCACTTAAAATGAGTAGGAGGCAGATGCCATAAAGCATGTTTGTGGGACTGTCTAAGTGAATTGATTGTTTTGTTTCTAATAGCATTTTTCCCACATCCTGACTGGAATATAATCAAGATTGCTACATGCTGGACACATAATTCTTTGGACTGTAAATGTGATCTCAGTATTAACAGACCCCAAGTTTAAAGTCCCAACACTTTCAGACTAAAGAAAAAAAGCAATATATATCTTTTCAGCTGCATCTGCCCTAGAATATGTAAACATAAAGAATACTTCAGGCAAATGCATATATTGGAGATGGCAACTTTTAATTTCACCTACAGCTTCTGCAATAATCTATGTGGATTTTCTATCTGCTTCATCTGAAGGGAATCTTTGAAGTGCAGATAGTTTTTTCTTTTTCCTCTTTATACTCTTCAACCTTCCCACAGCTATTCTTATCATGGAGAAAAGCTGCATGGACTACTTGCTGAGCCTGCTAGTATTAAAAGATTCCCAAGCTATGTTGCGTATCACATCCCCTAAAATAGGTAACTGTGCATGTAGTCTGAGGAAACACTGTATGCACTCCAGTTAAAAACAAAAGAAAAAACATAAAAATGCCTGAAATTTTAATGTGAAGAGTAGTGCATCTCTTCACTACAGTCACAAAAATAACAACTATGCTGTTGCATTATTAAATAATTGATATTAAAAAGCAATAACCATGCTTTAGATTGAATAAAATTAATACAGAATTAAGTAAATGAGATCTAACATCAAAAATCAGGCTTCATCACCTTTTTGGTGTCTTATCTGTAAATACATAAAGGTGATGTATGTAACAAAATGATGTTTGTGAAAATTTTTACGATCAAGAGAAAAAACATGCAAAGAGTCTTCTTCCTACTGTATTTAGAGCTATACTTTACCATTCTTTGTTCAAAAGAAAAAGATTCTGGTGTGAATTACTGAAACAATAGGTCTCAACAGTAAAACTGAAGGAGAAGGAAGAAACAACCATTTTCTTCCTGCATATGAGCCAGGTAAAGACACGAAGGACAGCATTTAGAAATGTGATCCAGTAAGAAGACTTTTAGTTAGAAGCTCCTATAGCTAAACTGAAATGGTTTGGGTCATGTTTACAGTGAGAATAAAGCAGTATTAGTTTCTTTGTGACAAAACTTTACAGAAATGTATACCCTATTAATATGTTTTCTTGCGTAAGATAGTGTTCCTGCAACTTTCTAGAAAATCTGCAATTTACCTTACAAATAGACCAATATCTAAAAAAAAAATCTTTTAATGGCAAATGCATGAATGCAATTTTTAATGTTAATCTGAGAAAGAACTGCATCTCTTTTATATGTCCAAATTTCATTCAAGTGTTAAGAGAAACTGTGTATAGGGTGCTGTTATTAAAAAAGTGGCAAGGATCACCCAGTCAAGGCCAGAAACTTCAGCTCTTTATTAGGTGTCAGGGATGAACTTCAATAACGCTTCTGAGATCCTGTGTTTGTCTTGTTCGTCTATTACACCCTTTGCTCTGTGCAGTGGATTTAATAATCATAATTATACTCCCTGTGATAATTCCCAGTCTTATGATGAATCTATGAGTGTAGTAACCCTTAAGCTTTACATCATTATTGGTCAAAAGCAAAATCTTGTTATTAGTAAGGAATGAGAATTCTACTTATTTGTTTTAATTACTATAAGCAGCTGAGTGTCTTTCGTTAGTTGAAGTATGCTAGACATTCCAGGGGCAGGTTAATTTTTTAAACATCCTAATTTTTCTCCTTCAGATCATCCCTGAAAAGATCAAATACACTCTTCTTTTTATCCAGCCATCTTCTGCTTGGTAAAGATTTGCAGATTAGGCAGCTGTACAGGGCCATTACTAATGCAAACGTGCTCATTCTACTGCTGGGACTAGCTGTGGGTACACTTCATAACTTTTATAACAGCTTTAACTCCAGTCACCCATGATGTCCATGTACCCTTTCATATCTACATCCAATTATAGTTTGTTAGATCTAGCACATACTGCGAGGATCATCTGCAGATCTGTGCTTGATATTTGATACACAGGACACATTGGAGTAGCATGGTAGAAGCTGGATAAAGTTAGTTTTGCCATTTTTTTTTTGCGCAGAAAAGCTTGTGATATTTTTTAGTATCAGTTTTAAACGCTTATTGGAACATAAAGATGACATTTCAGTTTCTGTCAGAAAACGGCAGCAGCTCCCATTCTTTGCTAGCCTCAGTCTAATATTGCAAGTGTTTGGGCTGTAGCTTCCCTTGCCCTACAAAAGCAGCAACGGGTGAAATGGCATGCCAGGAATGTGCAGAAGGTCCTGAGACAGCTTCCTAGTGTGTGAGTGTCAAGAGAGGCTGCTGCAGGTTTGTGGCCATCCTGTTGTATGCAATTTCAGCAGTGACTATAGTAGAGCATAAGGCATAATTAATAATGTGAGGCTCATAGCTGCTGCACAAATGCTGGATTTGTTTCCAGTGTTGGATCTTTTAAGTTGCAGTGATGTTCTGGGAATGAATGCTGGTGCTGGAACCTCTGCTGCCTCTCCATGGAGGAAATGCTATGAATGCCTCCTGTAAAAGTCAAACATTACATCAATTCTACAGCTTTCTTCACTTGAAAGACAACACCCAGCTTCCACTTTGTTTCTTTTTCCTAATGATCCAGCTAATACTGCCAAGGGATAGGGACTACTTGGCCTATGTCAGCGCTTCCCTAACACTGCAGAAAGCAGAGATTTGCACAACTAATGTGTCCAAGTTCCCGTCTGATTTGAGTTACAACTTTCCTTTCCTGAATGCAACCACTTTCTTTTTTACTGATGTCTGAAAACATTACGTTTCTGTTCAGAGATTCTCTTATAAAACTTTTGTGATGGAATGGCATTCCTAATTATTTGAAAAATCAGCATGTGCATGCTCTCCTATTGCATGTCATCTTGGTAAACTGTTAACATCTGTCAAGGCTGGCTGACCTACTGACAGATTGACTAGCTGTGTCTGATCAGTACTTACTGAATTAAATCAGCTGTTCAGCAAGGCTTCAGTATCTGCTTGTTGTTCTTAAATTGCTAAATAACTCCAGTTCTGCACATCTTAGCTTAGAATTACTATACTAAAGCATGTCTCAGTTGTCTCATACAAGGATTTTGGTGTTCAGCAATGAGTGATAATGAAATCTCTCATCTGGAACTAAACGCCTTTATCCTCCTTGAATCAGAGTTTCTTTATTTGCAGTCTTCTGAATCGTGTAATCTACTGGGATTCTTCCAAAAAGACTGTGATCTAGTTGGAAGATTCCTCCATTTTTAAGGCGGGTTCAAGTAGTGAAATGACTAAGGAGGGAAATGTATCCCTTGTACGTAGAAGACAAAGTGCACCCAGTTCCACTTACACACAAAGCAGTAATGGACCCACAGCACGTTCAGATTTCGCCATAAGTGTAATCCTCTTCTCCAGGTACCTATGCTGATTCCTGCATAGGACCTACCACAGCAGCGTAAGAAATAAAATGCTTTTAGTTTCCAGCATCACAACTTGTTAGATCACTGAGATAAACCTGAAGTAATTGTATGATGGGTGAAAACAAAGAATTATAAAGAACCGATCAAACGTGCGCAGCACATGTCATTACTAGCATTGCAGATGCATTTGTGTCCCTTCCAAGTGGACTCTATCAGCAGTATCATCATGTTCTAGTCTAGTAAGACTAGTCTTTCCATTATTCTTTAACAATGTTTTATGACACGGTGGTGCTTGATTGCATGGTTGTAACAACGCTTTCATTTTAGTGACTCTTTTAGAAAAGCTACAAATGTAGAGAGCTTGTAAGATATGTAAAATACTCTGCTGAACCATACAAATGAATCTGTGGGACTCAAATGTTGCCATCTTAGATAGCCCATGAGTCAGAATAAAATCTGGTACTACCAGATTTATTATTTGTGCAAAGTGTCTACCTGAAAATTACTTTAGAAACTTCATTAGACATATATTTGTTTACCTGTGATCAGGTGAATGGGAAGAGGCAAAAGCCTGCATCTCAGAAGTGTAGCTGAGACAAGTATCCTGAATCATAGCAACAAAATGAAATGTCTAGCGTAAACCACACAAAATAGCACTACTTAATGTATCTCTATTGGGACGGTGAAGTTGATACAAATCTCATGGTCAGAGTATTTGGTCCTTGAAGTCCAAATCTATGTTGACATCTGACCAAAATTGCTGCTGACATAACAGGAAGATATAACAAATGGGGACCACAACTCCTCGCAGGCTCGGTTGGCAGGAAAGAGGCAGTGCCCCTTTCCCCCTCGCCCAGCGCTGCCAAGGCTTGCCTGTTCAGGCACGCTCAGCTAGTGCGTATCTTGTGCACTCCCACTGGCGTTTTGAGCTCCACACCAGCACCGCCCTCCCACTCCAGGATGCTGCACATCAGAGGGAGATGTCAGCCAAATCCATGGGAAGGTGCCAACCAACAACATCCTGCAGCTTCACTCCGCAGCCTCCTCCGTACACCAGCACTGCCAGGCTTCGGCAACGTGCAACCTGATGTGTGGCACGTTGCATGACCAGATGGGAAAAGGCTGAGAGATTGTTCTCTGTCTTGCAGCAGCAATAAATATCACAACAATAAATAACCACTCTCTCAAGCTACGGTATTCCTTCACATCTTCTCAGCTTCAAAATGGGACCAGAATAATAATGGCCATGGCAGACGTTACCTGGCCAGAACTGCATGCTTAGTAGCGTATGTAGCATTTCTGAGCACAGATAAGCCCTGTTAATTACATGTTTATGTGCACAGCAAATGTGTTTCTTCTGTAGTGCCACTGTTGTAGATCCTATCAGGCTCTTGTGCTTGGTGTTCAACAGTCACAGACCCTGGATTTAAGAGCTTACAAGTGAAATTAGATGAGACTCCACGCAGTGAAAGGTGGTAAGGTAAGAAAGGGGCAAGAGAATGTTTACGTCAGCTGGTTATTTCTACACCTTGATTTCAAATTATTTAACATTAAATGATTAATTATTAGCATAGAAGGGGAATGACAGTCCTGGCAATTCAGCAGCAATGGTCATGTATAGCAGAGAAAAGAATTTCAGGGTAAAGAAAACAGAATCTTAATGGTAATCTTTTACTGAGAGATAAGGAGTTATCACAATTAGAACAGAGAGCTGTAAATTAATCCTGTCACATGCAAGAAGCTGCTGTGCTGGGGAAATTCTCTGATAGTGATGCGGGTGCATGAATAATTACACTTGCATCTTTCAGCGTGTGTGGCTTCCTTCCTGGATATGTTTTGCTGTGGACCTTTGTGACCAAGTCCCAGTGAAAGTGGGATTTTGATGCATCAAATTCTTTCTGTGGTACATCTGAATTTCTGATTCCCACTGAAGGGTCAGTTTTGAGTGACATGATTCCCAGCACCCTTGAGGCAAGACATCCAGCAGAGATCTTTGCTGAATCCTGTAGCGTTCCAGGTGTTCAGGATAAAGATGACTGCCTGTTATCTCTGCTGACTGACAGTGTGATGTGAAGTAAGTCAGTTTATTTGCTTGGACCACTTTGACCGAGCTCTCTGCCCACAACTATGTCACCACTCACCACTGTAGTTTGGAAAGTTCTACATTCAAGGACATAAAACCAGAAATATGAGATGTTGCTAAAAATTACCATGCTACTTCACTGCAAAGTCACACTCTGTATCTTCAGTGGCTTGAACCAGCAGATACTAAGGAAATCTCAATAAATGGTCAAAGCATTAGTAATTACTTCGTTTCTAATGGCTTTATGGGATGGAACACATAATTCTGCTAACTCTGAAAAACCAGCTGGTTGGTGAACATCATTGAAAATAAGGTTGGTACAAGGTTTGTGATGGCTGTCACAATTAAGCCTTGTAATCAATTACAAAGTTATTAAAGCACACCTGGTGCACAGCTGCTAATCTTAAATATTAAATTGTTGGCTGAAATTTTCAGAAAAAGCTAGTGATTTCCAGTGTCAGCTTCCAGGGTCTAACCTGAACTTTAATGGTAGAATAAAAGGTGGCTAGCTTTTGATGAAAGTCAACTCCTCTTATAGTCTATAGAGTCAGGCACCTGGGAAGTGAGGCATTCAAAATTACTGGTCATTTCAAAATAGTGTTCCCTGGCTGTTTAATTTGTATTTTTATTTCAAACTAAAAAAACAAAACAACACAACACAGAAAAAGAGGAGAAAGGAGAATTGATTGTGAGGAGATAAAAAAATGTAACCATAAAATCAAACTTTCCTGAAATTTGGTAAAAATACTACAGAGATTGTTTATCCAGAGTTGATTGCGAAACAGGACTCAGTGGATTCCATTTCTCATACACACATCTCCAACTGTCATCTCAGCAGCACTGCTGTGGCTCCTAAGCTTCCAGTGGAAAGTCATGGCAAAGTGTAATCTACACCAGGACTGCAGAAGTACCTCCTCGTTGTTTGCAATATGCTTTTCCTAATATTTTTTAGGGCTCCTAGTTCTGGAGTTGAAACTTCTCTTTAACATCAAGCTCTCAATGCAGAGGCTGATGGATTGCCCAGGACACACCTGCTTGACAGCTCACGTGCCATCTCTGCAGCACAAGGATTTTTTTTAACCTTTTTTTTTTTATTATTTACAGCTTCTGATGCACGGGTAATTGTACCCACTGATTCAGCATCACGTGTGCAAAGCCCGGAGGTCTCCTTATTCTACGCTGTTTATTAAAAGAACTGACACATTTAACAATCAAATCGAAAATTTGAAGTAGAAAACAGAAAATGTCTACTGTTATTTACTGCTAGCTATTGTGCTACTGTATAGAGACAACGCTTGACTTGAAAAACTCTCCCAAAGAGGGAAAAAGTACATTAATTTGGATAACGTAATTCACACAGTTAACTGCTGGAATGAACAAGGTGTTAAATCAGAACAAGGAAAATGGTGAAAAGCAGTATTACCTCTGTGGTGCTCAGGGACAATGAACTGTCTGTTCAGATAGAGCATGAGATACAAACCCCTCTTCTGCTAAATTGATAATTTTGGATGTAATCAAAATTTTGTGCATACAGTGGTGGCATTTTCCAATAAAATGTGAATTCTTAGCTTCACATGAAGATATTATACATATTTTAATTTCTAGCATATCTTTATTAATTTAACCACTGAGTGGCAAAGCCCCCAATCTTTCTAAAAGTTCTTGGTTCGAAAAACATCCCACCTCATCTTATTTCTCTATAAATCACTTGATGTTATTTGGGCAACAATCTCAAAAGGCTTCCTATTTATGAGGAAGCATTAGGCCATCTCTCAAGGTGTTTACTACTGCAAAATAAGTTACTATCAAGCTATTATTATTATGCTCACATGTGACACGTAGTGGGCTGCTATATTGACAAATGAGTTTGAACCAGCTAAAATAAACAAGAAGTTGCCCCATTACTTTGCTATGAACATACGGAATGCTGATTTCCCAGGGTGGGAGAAAATCCACTTGCACAGGGTTTTTTCTGTTTACCAGGCCCAAAAATATGAGAGGTACTTTACAGGACATGTCAGACTCCAGGTCTTTGCTTAAGAAACTTCCAACCTAATTTTATGTGAGCAATAATGAGCAAGAATAGCAAATCAGTAAGGAAATGATGAGGAAGGTAAGAACGATAAGCAAAGAAATGGTAAGCTTCATGTCCAGGCTTAGTTTGCGTGCTGGATTTATTTTAAGTTTAGAATTGTCAGATAAAACATGTTGTAGTATAAGGAACAGTACTTTGGGTTGTCCCATGCCCTTCCACGATATTACCTGTGGAATAAGGTATTGGCAGGAAAGTATTGGGACCTTTTGCCAAAGGAGTGTGGGGATATTGATGGATAATAATGATAGCACGCCCCAGTCATTTTTCACAACATAATTTTTTCAAAGTAGAACCCCCCTTGAAAAATAATCTTCCTCTCATTACCAGAGCATATTCTGCCATGCAAAGAGCACACCCTTTCATGTCCTCCCACAGCTTACCCTTCATCTTCACTTCCTCCCAGGCCAGCTCTTTGTCTCTTACAATCACCCCTGGCATTAGGTCTCCTTTTGTGACGCCCTCTTTGTTTGACACTATCAGCTGATTAGTATTTGCTTCCCCCTTCCAAGAAAACCCTGCCTGCTGTACGAGGTGCTCAAGCCACCATGTTCCATGTTACAGTGTGCTGCTACTCCAGGTTTCAGGGGTGTCAGTGCAATCAGAGAGCTCTCAACATCTAGTGCGATGAGTCCACACGGGTGGGTAGCATAGTCCTTTTCATTGGGTTTGTGCTCCCGGACCGCAAACACGTGGGGGACATACCTGCTGCTTGCTTAATAGGGCCATTTATTGCACTGTGATCCCTTAAAAACCAAGCATAGAACTACTGTAGCTGAAAAGAGTAGGCTATAAACAATACCTAGTTTAACCATCAATAGAAATTAAGGACTAAATACTATTTCCTTCTAACAAACCCAACTAAATTTTTCCCTTTATACAATTTCAGAACCAATTCTGTTATTTTAATGCTTCAATCACCTTTCATACCTTCACAGATTAATTAATACGTGGCTTATTCCTTGTGTAGTGCTATCTATCTGTCCACTTCTACTGCTGGGCACCTCTACTCTTCTACCTTTTAAAGCCTTCAGCCTATTCTGTGAGACTCTACGTACCTAAGGGAGGTAGCAAGATGTTAGCTTTCTTACTTTTATAATTGGGAGTATATGGTGAGAAACAGAACTTTTATCTAATAATTAGATAAATAATAAGCCCACTGCTCTCTAACATGCAAGTTACTAAAAAAAGAACGCTTTTCATACTAGTGATCTAAGGGAATGTATACATTGACTAGATGGATCCCTTTAGGCCAATAAAGGTCACTCTAGCCACCCCTTACATACCCCTTATGAAGAAACACAAGACCTGTACTCTCTTTTATTATATTCTTCCCTGAAAAAAAAAACCCCAAACTTAAACTTTCTATCAGTAAAACCACTAACACTTATTAAAAAAAATCCAAAGCACAGATAATTCATCCTGCCTAAACCCCAAACATGTTCTTGTACCTCAGTTCCCCCCACCTGCCCCAGGCAATTCCCCACTTAGACCTCAGAATCTTCTTTAGGGGCCATCAGCCACATATGTCTGAGCCTGGACCAGAACAGCAATGGGATCCCTGGGCATTATATATATAGCACTAGTGCAGTAGTGAGTTCTGACTGGTTTGGCTAGAAAGGGCTTTTGCACCCAGTTAGTATGGACAGTCAGGTTATTATTTAGCTGAGTGGTATTGTGGAGCCATGGGTGTGGGTGTGGGTGTGGGTTTGTGTTTGTCAGGGGCAGGTGAGAGTTGGCAGTATAGTTAGTGAGGGATTATATATAGAACACAGCTAGTGCGATCATGTTGTGCGTGCTGTGTACATCACTGGCAGGAGTGGGAGACTAGGACACTGTGTCATAAAACAAATTACTCTTCTCACAGCATGTAAAGAGCTGCCTTGCTTCCACAGTTTTCCACTGATGCTAAGGACACAGGTCCTCTTTGAATTAACTCACAAATAGTACACCCTCCTCTATCCAAGACAAGCAAATAGCCTTTTGGGAGAATGAGAAGGTCCAGAAAACCCTTACGGATTGGGGTACCTGGAAGAAGGCACAAAACTTCTGGCTTTGAGTACGAGAGGGCAGAGCAGAAGAGCAGGAGCTGGTTTTACCAAAGTGGACTGAAACACCTCCAGCCTAGATCTGGAGAGCTTCCTCAGCCTGAGGTTTGCACAGGCTCCTAGAGGAACCTGTCTGCTCCTGCTTCTGGTGCGAGCACCGCATTCACACGAGCTGTGCTGGAACAGCTGCTGCACGGCCATGAAGGCTTCTCCCTCCCCTGCTGCTCTTTGACACCTGTACACGCATTTCCTCTGGGACCGGCTTGAGTCTCCTATACGTTTTTAAAGGGCCAAAGATCACAGGATCTGGAGCGCCAAACTTCATACACAGCACTTAAAACAGTTCTTTAAACACTGAAAGCACTATATAAACATTAGTGAAGCCTCGTAAGATGAGGTAGGTAAGCATTATCTCTCCCTCTCAAGGTGTGGTAAAGTGACTTGGCTGAGGCCGTAGGCTGAGTCACTGGCAGAGCAGGGTTTGCCATCCACATCTTTTTGAAACAGTGTCTCCTGGGCTGGCTGGCGAGAGCAGCATGCGGTCAGGCAATGCAGGCAGCCCGGCACCAGCAACGACCTGCATCCCACCACGGGGAAGCCTGCTCTTAGTTTACCATAAACCCTGTCCTGAGGTGGCAGGGCATGAAGGCCTTTCAGCTCGCCCCAACAACACAGCTCGGAAGCCACTGTGAATTAGGTTTCATTGCTATTTTGTCAATGAAGAGAGTAAAATTGAGCAGAATTAATTGAAGAAGCCCAAACTCAGAGATGGTTGCTCCCTGAGTCATGGCTAAGGGTGTGACAATGAGCAAGTGGCCTGATTTTTGGAAGTTCATGGTGTCCTCCCCGTTGGTTGCCCAACACCTCTGAAAATCAGGCCCTTCTTCACAGTTCTCAGTCCTGGTTTCTTAGTCCAGCCTTTCTGAAATCAAGTAGCATGATCTTCTCAAGCTCGGGAACATTCAGCAGCAGAAAGCGAGCTCTGCAAAGGCGCGGTGCTCCCCAGCGGTGACACCTCAGATGCCTTACCTGGGGAAACAGCAGCAGGGCTGTGGGGAGAGTGGGGGAAGACAGGGCAAACCCAGCTCCCCTGCACACAGCTGGTGGCTTCTCACGCATTTCTGAGAAAAAAACCTCCCACATTCAGGAGAGTAAAGCCAGCGGTGAACACTTCCAGGCTGGGGAGGGGTACACTGTGCTGCTACCCTTCTGGGGGGCAGGGCAGCACATGGCAACACTGCCAGCCCACGCAGGGATGTCGGGGGACGGGCGGGCTTTTGCAGATTCCCTTCTGCAGGCGACCCCCCCGCCTCTCAGAGACTATCAGCCGGTGGGGAAGGAGGAGCGACGCGGCCCCGAACAGCGGGCATGGCAGGCGGCAGCGCGGGCCTCGCCGCCTCAGGCCTGCCCCGGGGGCAGGCTGGGTGGGAAGCGGCCTTCCTTGCCAGGCGCGACGCCACGACAAGCGCGGAGCCTGGGCCGAGGCGGGCGTTCAGGCTGCGGCGATGAAATCCCCCAGAGAACGTGACGGGCCGGTTTGGGGCTTTTTGGTTTTGTTTTGTTGTGTTGTTTTTTTACGGCTGGCAGCCAGGCGAGGGGAGCCGGGAGGGTGCCGAGGGCCGGCGGCCCGTCAGCGGCAGCTCCTGTCAGGAGGGCGCAGGGTGGAGTCTCTTACTCACCTCCCGGAGCCACCTCCAGCTTCGGCGAAACCTGTCGAGCAGTTTCCCCCCGGTGACAGGGCGGGCGGGAGGAAACGCGCCGCCTTGGAACAGGTTTGTCCTTTTCTACCTGCTGACGTTTGGCCGCCCCAGATGATGGCTGGAAACAAAACCGCCCCGTCAGTGCGAAGGCAGCCTGGAAAAACTGGTCGTGTCAGGGGCGAGGGCTGCATTCCTGGCTGCCGCGGCAGGGGACGGCTCATCCACCGCGAGGTACCCGCGCGGGTATAAAAGGGCCCCGCACGGCGAGCCGCGGCAGAGGGGCGGCCGCGGCGGGGGGCCGGCAGCGGGGCGTCCGTCAGCCCCAGCCTGCGTCCGAGCTGGGTTCCCTGAGGAGAATAGTGCTTTTTTTTTCCTTTTTAGACTTTTTTTTCTTTCTTTTTTTTTTTTTTTTTTTCCTTTTAAAGAAAGCTTGTTGCCTCCAAGCTTTCAAAGCCCCAGCGCAAGGCCAAGGGGGATGTTCGCGGGACGGTGTCCATGAGTAAGTGGCGGCGCTAAGTGAGGAGCGCGCGGGGAGGGGAGGCGGGCGGGCGGGGAGCGGCGGGCCGGGCCGGGCGCTCTCCCCACGGCGCTGGAGCCGCCCGCCCGCCAGTCCCGTGTGTTTTGTCTCGTCCCCAGGTCCGCCGCGGCGAGAGGAAGAGCCAAGCCCGGGCCAGGAGCGAGCGGGAAGCGCGTCCCCCGCCCCGCTCCCCCCGCGGACCGCGGCTCCTCAGCCTCCTTGGTGCAGTGGTTCTTAACAGTTCAACAGTTCTCTATCATAATTGTGAAATGTTTAGGACCACTTGACCAGCGAGGCCCGGGCATCGGGCCGGCAGCGGCGGACGAGCGAGCCCCCGGGCGCCGCCGGAGACCTGCAGCGCCGGCGGCAGAGACGGGCCCGGCCCCCGGCCGGAGCGGGGGGGGAGCCGCCGCGCCGGGCCGGCAGCGGGGAGAGGGGCGGCCCCGGGGAAGGTGGAGCCGCAGGGCGGGCCGGGACCCGGCGGGAGCTGCTCGGCCCGGCCCCGCAGCGCCGGGGGCCCGGAGTGCCTGGGACGGGCGGTGGAGGGCCCGGTGTGGCAGGAGGAGTGTGCCGTGCCGCCAGACCCGCCGCTTGCCGGGGTTCCCTCTCTGGGGATGGCAGGGAGAGTAATGTCAGTGCAAGTACTTAAAAAAAACAAAACAAAAACAAAACAAAAAAAAACAACCCAAAACCAATCTGTTACCGCAAGTGCTGTGGGAACTGAGGAGTTCAGTATTTTAAAGGGAACAGGTAGGATAATCCTTCTTCTGCTACAACTGCTGTCAGCTGGCTCTGTTAGAGGCAGGCTGTTACACTTAATGCATAACCATTTATTCTCTCCTCTATTCCCCCCATGCATTCAGGAGCACAGATTAAAAAAAAAAATATCAGATTGCCTTTGACTCTCCAGGCTGCATTCTTCAGAGGCTTCCCACCTTTCCACTGGTAATATATGCAACATGTATTCAGTGATAGGTTTTTTTTTGACTGCCTTTTTATTTAGGGCAGTGTAGCCTTTATGCTGTGCTGTTCTGTACTGTATTTTCCATGTAAACACCTATTGCAGGCAGTTAAAGGATTATCTGGACTTTCTGTCCTAACTTCATCAGAATTACTTTAGTGGGTGTCTGCTTTTGAGACTGTTGCATTGATGGCCTTGTTTAAAGGCCTGTGGACTTAATCAAGTTGGCTGGACCTTAAATAAAATGCTGCGTCTTTCAAAATGCAGCTGAAGAATTTTAAGTTTTTAAAAAGAGGAGAAAAAAAACTGGAAACACAATTCTGCCAACAGTTTATTTTTCTTGCAAAAGGTAGCTTTGTAAATGACAAGTTCTTCCTACCTTGTGCTCATTCTTCTCAGCCTTACCCCAAGTATCAAATGGAATTAGAAATGTTAGTTTCTGTTCGTTTTTTTAAACTTGCATCTAAATAAAACAGGTAACAGACCAAGTCATAAAATGGAATTTTTATGCTTTAAATTTGACCAAGGAAAATTAGTGAGCCTGCCTATGTGTATGTTTTAAACCCTAAAAACTAGCAAGGTCTATATATGTAGTCTCGCCATCACTTCTGTGGTATTGTGTTTGCTTCAAAAATATTCTGTCTGGCATGAACACGAGGTGCATGAGTATAATTGCAGGTGATTCTGGCCTCACTGAAGTCAAGAAGAGTTCTGATGTTGCCTGCGGTTGAGCTGTGATCTTCAGAAGACGAGCTTCCAGGAGAAGCTGGGAATAGTTGAAGAGTAGGCAAGCCTGATATGTAAAAATGCTTCTCAGGGACAGCCTAGAAAAAGCATGATTTCTACCTACTGCTGTAATTCAGAACAAGTTAGGCAAGGTTAATTACAGCATAATGGGGTTTAATTTAGCTGGGAATGAGGGTATGGTGGCTGCTAGCAGTGTTTCTCAAACTGTGAGGCTGGCCTCCTTAGGCAAGCTTACACAAGCCCAAGGCAAATGGAAAAACACACTTTGTCTGGGACTTGGCAAAGGTAGAACCCCCGCATCTATTAATGATGATTCCTCATTTGCCAAGGCAAAAATTGAAATGCTCTCCCAAGGAAAAGATTAATGACCTGTCCCACTTAAGGGTCTGATGATTCAATACCATTCTGTCTGGGTTCTAATATATGGCACTCATTATCACAGTCTTTGAGCACCTCCCAAATATTTAAAAAGAAATAACACTAGTGTTCTGCACACACAGTTCTCATTAATTTCAGTGGGTGTTGTGAATGTTTAAACACAGCAGAGCCCTGAAGAGCTGAAAATACACTTGCAAAACACACTGTGGGTTAGATCCACAGCTGGCTTGAATCGGCACAACCCTGTTAACTTGAGTGGAGTTACACTGATTTACACCAGCTGGCATTTGACCCAGTGTTTTTCTCTCCTGCCCCATCTCCAGTTGATAAGTCTGATCCTCTCAATTGGCTGCATCCAAGCTGTCTACTGGCTTCAGTGGGAATATGAACTGTACAAAGTAGGGTTTCCTGTTCTTAGGGAATCCTCTTTGCTCTTGGTACAGCTCAAGATGATGTAAGTGGTGGTTTTTTCCTGTGCTTGACTGCAGTGTTCCCTGAAAAAGTTTGAAAGAAATCTGTCTGATAGTGGTAAGAAAAGAGTTTTGGGTTTTTTTAAGGATTGGGTCAGTCATTCTGGAAGAGCAAACCTGTGGGGGAGGTTCTGCTTACACGAAGACAAGACTTTGATGTTCTTATGTTGGGTTGTCCATGTCGAGACAAACCTCTACTGATTATAATGAAACATCAGTTTCTATAAGTAATCCATGGCTGAAATTGGGGACCATTACAATGTTACTGGAATGTCTCTTTCATGTGTGTTGTGTTTTATTCTGTGACATTTTAAAGGTATGGAATCAGGTTGACTTCTTAACATTGTTTTTCCTCTCTCAGACTGGGTGAACTCCTGATGACAGGCTTGTAGTTTTCATAAGCTGGCAGTAAGCCATGTGGATGAACAAACAAACAAACAAAAATCCCGAACAAATACGCAGTGAAAACCTCTGGGCAAACAGCCCTTCCTTGTGATATTGTCTAAGCTAAGCAAAAGCCTGAGGGGATGAAGAGAGGAGACTCCTCTGCCAAACTTAGTAAAATGTTGCCCCACAGTTGCAGAGCATGTCTTTAGCTCTTACTATTAACATCTCAGACAATATTCCCATTTCTTATCACTGGAATCTTGGCCTTTGGATAATAACATTTAATTTTATTTACTCCCTTTTAAAATGAATAGCAAAGGTGTTATGGCCAGTCTGGAAGCACAGGTGGATTAAACCTTCTGGTTCTGGACTAAGGAGGCATTTCTCATTGTCTGCTCTGCCCAAGAACAGGAAGTAGAAGCATGTTCCTCCCTCCCCACCCTTTTCTGTAGGCCGCTTAATGCTTTGGCAGCATCTCATAGTTTCAGTATACATATGAATACGTTGGATGGGATGCTGATTGGTCAGAGATTCGGGTGGCAACACCTAGTAAAGTATGCATTCAAATCAAATTCATGTTTGAATTAGGAAAGGTGTGTTTCGGGTTGTTCTTTCTTTGTCATCTACTGAATAACGCCCCTCTGCGTAGGAGCAATCTAGATACTGGCGCTTCTCAGCTATTGAGCAATGCTGTAATCAGGGCATCATACTTAGGTTCTTGAAGAAGAGGTAGTTGCATCTCTGGAAGTCCTTAAAAATAACAGTAAAAAGCTGTTTTATGAAAAGCTAATACCAAAAAACCCAGTATTTCTAGGCATCAGAAGTCAACATTCACAGAGGGTCTATGCTTAGCTTCTGGGATGGTACTTGCAATGTTGTTCACACAATAATTTCCATGCCGAGGGACCAGGCATCCACCACTTCGAGCATCAGAAATTCTTAGGCCTGATCTGACCATTTGCTTTATTGACTTAGCGGGAAGAAGAGGCTCACCCACTGCTGGCAGCTTCCAATCCCATAGACGTGAATTAATGACCATACTTTCAGCCTGCATAAATTGGTGTATTGTCTTCCATTTCTGTGTAGCTATACTAGTTTACCCTGAGGCGCAGGCCTTGAAATGATTTCTCCCTGAAAGTGATTTTGTGCTCAAAACCGATGATGAATAATGCAGATAATTTTTGAAAAATGTATTTTCCAAATACAGTTAATTGTCCCTATCAGCAGTAACGGCATCTCTATGAGATAAATGGGGTGACAAAGTCTGTGCTTGATTACAATGAAGGCATGGGTTTTTTGCTAGCTGATTTGTTTCTGGTTCCCTTCCTTAACAAAAGTTTATGTAACAACCTGTGATTTTAGAATTTGCATGACATTCATTTTAAAGGTGTTCATAGTATCCAGCAATTTATACTGGTAGCTGATGAGTGCTGGTGATGATCTCACTAACTAGTTTTTGTGCTATCTCTGTCTGATACAGAGACCAGTGATTTACATCTCCCTTTAGCTTACATGGCTTCATGTAATCTTTTTTATGCTCTTATACAGACCCAGCACTCAGATAATGTTTTTTACTGGTATCTGGACATACCAGTAAAGGAAGTGCCTTTTGAAAGCACTCATTTCTACAAGCGTGTCCGGCAAGTTTGTAATATCTACTGTTTGAACTTGTTTCTTTCCCTCCTTTTATGTGACAACTTTGGGTCCCAGGAGGTGGGAGTGTAGCAGTATTTGAAGCTGGAGTAGTGTTCTGCCAATTTACCTTTTATTAGACACTTGGATTTGATTCACCTGAAAAAAAGTAAATAAAATATCAAGTTGCCTGAATTAACTTTATGGTTAGTGCAGACAAATGGCCATTCTCAGGTGTGATTCATCTCATCATCTTAAACTGGATGGCCAAAGTAAGTGAGACTAATTCTACCCTAAAACTACCTGTTTCTCTTAGTTTGCTAGAAAGTCAGGCAACATCACTGATTCAGCCACAAGACTTGCACATTGTGGACTATGGTGACTTGAACCCCCTTGTGAGTGTCCCTGCAGTCTTAGTCCAATACAAACCCTCTAGCTGTCCAGCTGCTGAGCTCCTTTGGTTAGATCCATGTTGTTCCTCAGCTGCAAGGTTTATGTGAATCACCTTTTTTCTTGCTTCCTGGAGTGCAGCGGGAAGCAATTTTTAGAACAACGGGCACTAAAATTAGAAATAATTCAGTGACACTTTTATAGTAGCCACATGCAGGAGTACTTGTTCTGTAGTAGTTTAACCTTCACAGTATCATAAAACAGCTGTAGAGCTGTTTTTGGTGTCAAGATGAAATAAATTTATAATAATGTTTAGTTACCACATTTCATAAGTCTTACACAGAGCTGTTTTTGCCAGTAGCTTTTTTCCCTGACTCCTTAAGAAATCAGGACTGGGATAACTGGCCTCAAACCAAAAGCCCCAACTGTTTTTTGGCGTGTGGGGTTCTGTTGTTGGGTTTTATTTCCCCCAGAAACATTGTGCATAGTTGATTTGGATTAATACCCAAAGTGTAGTATATTGGTCCTTTTTTTTATTTTAGGCAGTTTTAATCTGTTCTAGCAAATGTCATCTTTTCTGGGTCTTGCAGCATAGCCAACCTTATGAACCTGTTTGGTATCGATGGTTCATTAATTGCTCAGGTGTTTCATCTCGAGTACCTTGTTAGCTTGTTTTGTTAGATTTTTTTTGCCCTTAAGGCTCCAGCTTCAGGGTTCGTGTGATTTAACAATAACTGAGAATCTTTATTTAATGACAGTTCCTAGCTCTCATTGTGGCAGAAGTGTTTGAAATAGTAGTCTGACAACACAGAAATGCTCAGAAACTGGTAAACAAATGGAATCAAAGCCATTTTTACTCTCGTGATTTTTGTTGTAGGGTGGGGAGGAATGATTCATTATGTCCTCTTTTTTTCTTCATTTTCTTAATGCTTGGAATTGGCAATATTGCATTGTAATAAGCCTCTAAAGATGTTCTCTATTATTATTATGACATCCAAACAGAAAGCCAAATCTTTTCTCTTTCACATGGGCTTAAAACCAGGAAAACACCAGTTATTTGTATACACTGATGGAACAGAATAAACAAACAGAAGATACTAGAACTGCTACAATGATCTGTGCATTTGTCATTTCAGGTAAAAGCAGGGATTCCCAATTCCGAATGCTGTCTGGCCCAACCTGTGTTTTGCTGATCTTTTTACCGGGTCAGAAGTCTTGTGAAGCTCGATTGCACATGGAAAAAATACTTTTGGTGGGCTGTTGAGAAGGACAGTTTAAATTCTGGCAGCAAGAGATCTGGGAAGAGGTTCCCTTGATGCCTCTATTGGCAGGGTGAAAGAATTTATAAGCACCTGGCTCCAGGCAAGGGAGGATCTGGAGTATGAAAAGTGGCTCTTTGCACCATAGTCTTTCTCCTTGCGGTGTCTTGAGCTTCCTCCTGAATTTTTCATCTCAGAATAAGCAGCTTCCTGTGGAGTATGCTGGCTTTTGTGGATCATGTTCCTGGCCATCTTAATCTCTCCTATGGATGGATGGGATCTAAAAGGTGATTTAGAATTAGAAAGAGTAAATTGGACAGGATTTTTATTCCAACTTGATCCTTCCACTCTCACTGCAGCCTGTATGTAAACTTGCCTCATCAGGCCATGCTTACCCTGCCACATTCACACAGCTTGATGTAGACTCAGCAGTTGTCCAGGTTTCTTTGGGGACCACTGCTGGCTTCATACCTCGGCGGTGCATTGCCAAATACTAAAGGTCAAAGTGGTGGCATCCCAGGCTCCCGCTAACCAGATTCACATGTAACATTGTAAAAGGCAGTTTTGTGCTCATGTCAAATTAAAGAATAGTGTTTTATTGTTTTCATAGACTCAAAGTTTATAAGGCCAGAAGAGGATATTCACATGACACTAATTTTAGATGGCATGTGTGAGAAGCTTATCTTCTCAGACATCTCCAATGGGAGGACGGAGGACTGTAGTGAGGCTCCTGGACAGAATCCCCTTTGCTATAGAGGGAGTGTAGAAGACAGGCTTAAATCAAATGCATGTCAGGAGGCAGTGTGAATGCCTTCCATTGGGATAAGTTTGTTCCCTCTCTTGCATAACACTGCTAATAGGATGTTCCTGGAATATTTATGGTTTGGAGTGGAACACATCTTTTACAAAGACATGTGATCCAATTGAAAAAATAAGGCAATTTCCAGACTCTCTAAAATAAACAGGAGATTCTTCACATATAATAATGTTGTTCACGTATTCCCTCCCTATTTTCCTTTCCCTAGTAAATACAAACATATTTTTCCTGGCTTTTCTTATGCATTCCATTTTGTAATAGGTGTTTAAAGAAAAAACAGAGTGACCACACTACTTTAAAAACAAGCACTGGATTTTTATGTTTGTGCAGACTGTGTATTAAACATCTAATATCCCAGAAGAGGCCAGCATCCTGCGAAGTCATGCCTTTCCAGCCCCAAAGCCTAAACTTAGCTCAAAAATCCATATTTAGACTTAATTGTAAGTGGTCTAAAAAGTCAACATGTAAGATACTGCATCTTTCAGCCTGTCAGCATCCAGGAACATGGGTGTCGCCTGTATTCACTTGCTGTCCAACACTCACCACATCTGGGCTGGTGTCAGTCTGACCCCATACAGCCGTGACTTCAGATGCTCTTCAGTGATACTATGGTGATCAGTGAAGAGTGTTTCTGTCACAGAAGTTTCAGCCTGTGGATATGGCTCCGTGAAGCTATGAATTACTATTACTTGTTATTTTTTGCTGATAAGTTTGCTGATGACACAAAACTGGGGGGGAGTGGTGGACACGCTGGAAGGCTGCGCTGCCATTCAGTGTGACCTGGACAGGCTGGAGAGGTGGGCAGAGAGGAACCTTACGAAATTCAACAAAGGCAAGTGCAGGGTACTGCACCTGGGGCGGAATAACCCCATGCATCAGTACAGGTTAGGGGCTGACCTGCTGGAGAGTAGCTCTGTGGAAAGGGACCTGGGAGTCCTGGGGGACAACAGGATGGCCATGAGCCACCAATGTGCCCTTGTGGCCAAGAAGGCCAATGGCATCCTGGGGTGCATCAAGAAGAGTGTGGCGAGCAGGTCGAGGGAGGTTATCCTCCCCCTCTACTCCGCCCGGGGGTGTGCAGTTCTGGGCTTCCCAGTTCAAGAAGGACAGGGAGCTGCTGGAGAGGGTACAGCAAAGGGCTACGAAGATTATTAGGAACATCTTCTGAGGAAAGGCTGAGGGACTTGGGTCTTTTAAAAAGTCTGGAGAAGAGAAGACTGAGGGGGGATCTTATTAATGCTTATAAATACTTCAGGGGTGGGTGCCAGGAGGATGGGGCCAGTGTTTTTTCAGTGGTGCCCAGTGACAGGACGAGAGGTAACGGGCACAAACTTGGTCATAGGAAGTTCCACCTAAACATGAGGAGGAACTTCTTTACTTTGAGGGTAGTAGAGCAGTGGAATAAGCTGCCCAGAGAGGTTGTGGCTTCTCCTTCTCCAGAGATATTCAAAACTCGCCTGGATGCATTCCTGTGCAACCTGCTCTAGGTGAACCTGCTCTGGTGGGGGGGTTGGACTAGATGATCTCCAGAGGTCCCTTCCAACCCCCATAATTCTGTGACTTACTGATCAATAAAAACAAATACAGAATGTGTTTGCATAAAAGTGGGTGTTTTTTGACAGAAAAAGCGGTAACTAACCTGGCTTCAGGTGGCTTCCTACTGAAAGCAAGTATCAATAGTCTTCCCTGTACCATGAATTCCAGAAAGAGTGTAGATTAAGATCATAGTTAGCTTTTTATATAAAGTCTTTTGAGAAATGTTTTGAAGATAGTAGTAATAATAAAAAAGTTGTTGCCCCTCTTCCTTTAAGAGCTGACTTTTCAGCACAGCTAAGCACTGTACAAGAGATATCCTTTACTGCTGGTAGCAACTGCTCTGTCCTGGGACAGAAGGTCATTCAGAGACATGAGGAGACACCTCTGGGACCTGCGTGCCTGTAAGTATTTTGCCACATTTAGCTATACCAGCAGTAATATAACTGAGGCAGTTAAGAAAAAATAATACTATGAGCTGACATAATTGTAACGGCAAACCATCCACCCGTGTGCCCCTCCTTCTCATGTGTGGGTTGATTAAAAAAAAAAAAGCAAAGGGCCATTTGTTTGGTGGCAGCATGTACCATGTCACCCTATGTGTCAAAGCTGTGGAGAGCATAGAACTGTTGAAGTCCCGGTGGTTTAGGCTCTAAGCCTGGTGGCTTAGCTTTCATTTGGGTGCTTTCAGTTATGACTTTTGGGTCACTGGTGCTGACAAAATGGAAACTTGTCTTTGCAAAGGTAAGTTCAAGTGGTATAGCTGAAGACTTTTCTACTGCTGTCACCATCCCTATAGCTGTGAATTTGACTTCTGAGTGCTTGGGAGTCTGGGGTGAGTATGTGCAACCTTGCATAAATGGGTTATTCCTGATTGTGTACTGGAAACTGAGCAATATCTATTAAGGAGCTGAAAATAATAGGCCAGAAGAGCTGCTGTGTTGCCAGAGGAGCTGGGAGCTTGTGCTGCTCATGAAGTAGAGAAATGGTGGATTGGTGGTGGGTGGATGGGGTATCTCGCTGCAGGATCAGTGTGGTGAGGCGCTGGCCTAGGAAAGCAGCCAGCCAATGTGTTTATTGTGCTGTACTAAGATCAGACTTCTGGGTAGGTGTGATAAAAGAAGCGAGTTGAAATGCAAGCAAGAAAGGGATGTGTGCCCTGGTGGGGGAAGGAGAAGGATTAGGATGAATGTGTTAGGAAGAGGGTAGAAAAGAGAGTGTGTTAGGTATTCATTTACTTTGGGGTCGTCTTCAATGAAATTTTGACTCCTTATCTCTCTCCCAGTGGGGTGTCTGCCTCTGTGTGCGAATGCTACTTTTTCTGGCCTTTTCTTAGCCTTCCCTTGCCCTCTCTGCTTCCTTCTCTTCCCTCTTGTTTCCTTTCATCTTCATGCATCTTCTTCCTGACTGCATTTCCAAAAGCCTGTTTTCACTCTGACCTCTTCTTCCAGTCCCACCTGCCAGAAGGACCAACAGAGGGAAAAGTAACCTTTGTTGCTCAAAGCTGTTGCTAGTTTTTCCAGGTAAGTCCCTGTTAAGGTTTAGTTAGCAGAATCAGTGAACCAGGGAGATTGCCTCTCCCGGTTATTGTTTTAATCTTCTGAAGAAGATACTTCTGAATTCTTTCCTCACCCACTGGAAACAAATTTTTCCTTTGTTTGAACTATCAGTTTGCATCTGGTATGTGATGGACTGTTTTGGCTTGATGTGTTCAGCAGAGCTGGCTGAAGGCTCAGCTACGCAGGCAAAACAGCAAAAATTTAATACATTGCCCTATAAATAAGGGCATGGGCCAGGTGTCTTCTGCAATTAGAAGGAAAAATATTGGGGGAAAGATTCTGGCTTGGTGTCTCTACGGTTGTGGGGGAGATGTGCCTGTATGAGAGAGCCAGAGACCTTCCCCTTTTCCGCAGCAAGGTCCATAGCTTCCAGACTGACTTTCTAGAGCTCTGGCAAAGGGAATAGAGGCACTGGAGCTCATGGTCATTTTGCTATGTCTTGTTGACTGTTGCTCTAGACAACTGCTTACTTTGCCAGTAGCTGGAGCTGGTCCTGCTCTTCATTGCTTCCATGGTTGTTGCCTACTGATTCAGGATGGCCCAGAGATACAAATGCAAGAACATTGGTAAGACTATAGGAGCCTCATGTACCAGAAAAGTATGTGTAGCTTGAAAATATCTGGGTACGAGTGGGTACAGAGGGAATGCTTTTCCAGTTTAGTGAACCATTTGTAGTTTTAAGTGTCATATTATGCAAGAACCTGTCATCACTCTTTGTGTCATAGGCTCTCCAGCAATGTTTTCCATGTGCAGGACTGATGCTCTCACACCCCCTTTCTGCCTTGTTTCACAGAAAACTGCATTCATTCTCCTTTGCCTTCTCTGGCTGTCAGCGCCCTCACGCTGGTTCAGCTCTTCACCCTTTCCATCCTAGGACAGAGAATAAACAATATACAGCCAAACTTCAGCGCAAAAGTTGAATAACTCGAAAAAGAAGGGTTTCTGAAGAAGACCAATCGATGAATTGGTTGGTCTAGCCACTTGATTTTAAAACTTCCTTTATAAAGCACCCTTATGCAGGATGGGGAGAAAAAAAAAGGGAAGAAAGAAAGAAAGAAGAACTGTCAGTCGTCCGCTGATTCGTTTGTTTATTGTGAGAGGTGTTTTTCTGGGACTTTTTCTAATGTGCAGAAGGCATGGCTGAATTCCAGCAGTTGCCATGCAGGTATTCCCTGTTCCGCTCGACTTCAGGCCTTCTTGACGGCCGACCTTTCTTCGGTGGCTCCCTCAACTCCCGCGTTCACCTCTGCAGACGTTGCCGCAGCAGCGGAGCGGGGGGCGGTGCCGGGTTTGCAGGCGGTTCCTGGCGGAGCGGGGCCGCCGCCTGGCGGAGCGGGGCCGCCGCCTGGCGGAGCGGGGCCGCCGCCTGGCGGAGCGGGGCCGCCGCCTGGCGGAGCGGGGCCGCCGCCTGGCGGAGCGGGGCGCACAGGCGGCGGGCAGCCGGCGCTCCCGGCGGCTCGGGGAGGGCTGCTGCTTGAAGGCTGATAACTACCCCTTGTTTTGCGTTTCCTCGAGGTGTGGGGGTCCGGCTCCTCTGGGGCAGGTCTCAGATTAGCGGCATTTCTCAATCAAAAAGTTCCTGCCTGTTGCTGCGGGAGAAATCTGCTCCGAGGAGCCACGAGGCTGTCGAAAAAGAATCACCTGCTCTGTTCTTTGTCTCTTGCTGACAAAGCAGCCCCATTTTAGTGGAGATACACAATTTTCTCTTTCCAATCAAATATATTTAAAACTTGAATTTAGAAAATGGACTCTTTCTATTTGGTTAAAGGATTAATAAAGCACTCGGCTTTGGCTGGCAAGATCCAATGTGGTGAAGGAAATAAACCAGCAACGCCTGCAGTAAGACAAGGCATCGGATGAGCTGAGAGGAGATGCAAGAGGAGGCAACACCGAGCTCTCTGGAGCACGTTTGCTGACTTTGTTCCTTACGATATAATCTTCATTCTGTAGCGGGGGGCGAGGGAGGAGCGGGCTGTATTTCCAGCGCTGTGCTTGCTGCGTTCTCAAGTCACAAAAGCTGTACGTGCTTCTGCTGTGTGTGGCCAGCAAAGCCCATTCTTTCTACTGCAACTTCTTGGACATTTTCATGTTTGTTGTGATGCTATCTTACCTTTGATGAAAATAGTGTGGAACTTGATGATTGCTTTTTAAATGAGTCTTTTGTCACAAAGCAGCGTGTCCCTGGGAAGGCCACCATGTGCACCGTACTGGGGAGGCGGGGGAACTATTTGATGAAGGCTAGAAGCCAGGGCTGGTGTATTCCCTCTCTCTTTGCCCTCCCCCAGGCAATAAGTCTCCCCTAGGTTCCGTTTGCTGCCCAGGGCGCTCGCAGCCCCACGGGAGGGCTTCCCCGCCATCCGGAGTCACTCCGCTAACGCGAGGAGGAGGAAGAGGAGGACACTCGGTTAATCCCAGTTCCCGCCCCTGCAGCAGAGTGAAGATTTGCCCGTGGCGCCCCGCGGACCACGGCAGCGGTGGGCGGTGCAGGGCTGCTACCTTGTTTAAGGCACAGGTGATATTTCTTGCTTCTCACGCTGTTTGTGCGGGCTCGATAACGCAAACCTGTCGCGAGAGAGAGAACAGTCTCCGGAGCACCCCCTCCTGCAGGAGCGTCCGGCGCCACCCATCCCTTGCAGCCCGTGGGATCCTTCTGCCAAAGCCACAAGGAGACTAAAACACAGCCCCCCAGCTGCTGCCAGAAACCTTCTTTTTCCCATCTGCCCCACACGTCCTCTGAGGCAGGGTCGTCCGGGCATCTTCTCCCGGGTCCTGTCTCTCTGCCGGAGCAGCGGCCGCTGGGCGGAGGGAGGAGGAAGCGGCCCCGCGCCGGGGCCGGGGCTGGAGCGCGGCCGCTGTCCAGGGTGCTGAACCGCCGCTCCGCGCTCGGCCCGCTCCAACCCCGGGAGGCGCCGCGGGGTCCCCGTCCCCCGGCAGCACGGAAGGGGGAGCAGGCTTTGTGACCCCCCCGCCCCCCGGCACTGCACAGCCTTGCGAGGGACTCCCCGAACGCGTGTCTCAGCACCGAGGGAAAAGGTGGTTCTAACCAGATGGGCAGAGCTCGGGAAAAGTAATCCTCACTCCCATCACCCCGTTTAAAAACCATCCAACCGAACATTGAAAAGGAGGCAGAGTTTTTTCCTTTTTGCCGCTCTTCCTACGGGCTGCCGCTGCTCAAGTGCATCTGGGCAGAGGTCATTGAAATAATATTAGAACCACAGATCTATAGTGCAAGCAGGACACTAATGTGTCTCTGTTTCACAGAGGAGATGATAGCTGAGGCTGAGCATAAGAAGCGCCTAGGCAAGCAAGTGAGGGTTAAACTGGCATGAGTAGGGTGACAAGAAATTAAACGGGAGACCATGGACTGCATACTGTCGCTCTTTATGACTTGCAAATTAGAACAGAAATTAAAAAGCTTGAACACAGAGATCCCCACGCCTCCCAGACACGGGCAACTGAGCAAAAGATTGTCTGCAACTGTCTTTCATTAAGCGGTGTCAGGCTTTCCTTCCCCTGACCTTCACCAGTTGTTTACGGGAGGGCTTTCGATCTCCCCTTGGAGAGCAGGGTCACGAAGAGGCAAGGGACCGAGCCAGAGCAGGCCTGAGATCAGCTCTGAGCTGCCAAACCCAGTCAGTAACAGGCGATCCCTTGAATCAAGCTGGCTTACCCAGCCCTCCCCTACAAGGCAGGTCGCGACCTGGGGCTTGCTTAAGCCCCTGCTTTGCTCCAGACTTTCGAGATCCACTCTGTGGCCTGAATTGCCCCAAGTGCAGGCAGGACATGGTCTTGGCATGGCAAGGAGCCCCGTTACTGCAGTGGGAACTGAAAAGGGGTCCTGCAGGCTGGGATGGACGCCTGAGGACCACAGGGGTGGCAAGGAAGCACCAGTGAAGTGAGTAGAGGGTAGAGCCCCAGTGTTGCAGGGAAGAGGCACCCAAGCACAGAGCTGGAAGGAGAGTTGCCCGGCAGCAGGATGGAGTTGGCCAGCCCGGCTCACCATGGGGACAGAGACGAAATCTGCCTCGGGGGGTGAATTTGGCCACTCTTCTCCGTGTATCCTTTCCAGCCCTTCTGGTGCAGACGCATCCCGCCCGCGGAGCCACCGGGGACCCGTCGTCTTGCAGACCTCGGGCTGCAGCTGGCGACCGGGAGAGGGCCGAGGGCTTCTCTGGGCGTGCCCCGGGGCCCCAGGGGTGTCCCAAGCGGCCGGGCCGGGTCTGCAGCTTCACCCGGGCACCCCCAGGTCTCCGGGGTGGCCTCATCCCCATCTGCGTGTGAACATGAGCAGAGGGAGGCTGTGTTTGCTTTTCACGCCGGTTTCACCGATACGATCGTTATTTTCTCCCCAGTCTGCAAGGGCTGAAGTTTCCCTTGATGGTCTCAACTGCCCGCCCCGCAAATCAATTAAACCCAGCGCCGGCAGCCGGTCCCGATCAAAATAAAGGAGAGGCCACACAGCAAACAAACAAACAAACCCCAAACAAACAGGCGCCCCCGCGGCTCCCAGGGCGCCCCCCGCGCCCCCACGCGCAGCCCGGGGTGGGGAGCGCCCGGCAACGCCCCGAAACCTGCAGCGCCCCGCGGGAAAACCAGCTCCCCTTTACCCCTCCCCAGGGAGCGGGTCCGGACCCCCCCCCCCGAGGCCCCCCGGCTTCCCACCGCCGGTGAGCGCTGCCCCGCGGCCCCCAGGGGCTCCCCGGGCGGGACGTGGCCGGGGGAAGCCGCCTCCCGGGGAGGAGGGGGGTCTCCGCGGGGTCCTGCCGAGCGGCGCCCGCGGGGCTTTCCCGTCCCCCCTCCGAGGTTTGGGCTGCGCTTGGGTTGCCCTGGGGGCCGGCTTTGAAACGGGCCGTGCCCGCCTCCCCCGGCCGCGCTCCCCGCCCGCTCCGCCATCTATCTCTTTAAAGAACCACTAATTTATCGTGTTTTCCTAATTATGTTTTATTTAGCTATTCATGAGCTATTTGGTGTTCCAGTGTCTAGGGCTATTCTTGCTCTGCTTTCCTTTCTCTCCCTCCCTCCCCCTCTTCCCTA